>NC_084615.1:7060806-7190806 GCF_033978795.1 Nerophis ophidion
TATATATATATATATATAATATCCGGCCCCAGCCAATTTTTTTTAACTCAATGCGGCCCCCGAGTCAAAAAGTTTGGGGACCCCTGTTGTCAGTGAAGGCATCAAAACTATGAATGAACACATGTGGAGTTATGTACTTAACAAAAAAAAAGTGAAATAACTGAAAACATGTTTCATATTCTATTGTCTTCAAGATAGCCACCCTTAGCTTTGAATACTGCTTTGCACACTCTTGGTATTCTCTCCATGAGCTTCAAGAGGTAGTCACCTGCTTTTCACAGGTGTCATAGTTTTGATGCCTTCAGTGACAATCTACAATTTAAACAGTCATGAAAATAAAGAAAACGCATTGAAATGGGAAGCTTTTGGCCTGTACTGTATACTAAAACAATCACGTATGTGAAAGGGCCCACACATGCTAATACTGGCACTTATTTAAGAGTTATGCACCTAAAAATGATGTCTGCAGGTAAAAGTACGGCCGAAATAGACACAGTAGTGATTTGAGGCTGGATTTCTTACAAGTTTCTGAACAATTTTAGCTCCAAAATGTAGGCGGGGCTACATCAGCCTGCTGATGTCACTCACAGCAGACGGAAGAAAATTTCACATTATTTAATTAGTGTTTTGTCAGCTTCTTTTTCCCGAATCATGTTATTTTTGCACAAAATTTGAAGGAATGACCAAATATGGGTGTCAGATGCATTGTTGAAGGTGGTAGCAATACAACCGAAGAAGGGGACAGGCTGCATATAGTTTGCAAATGATGGGAATATTAGGAAAGTAGGGAAAGAGTCAAGAGGAGAAAGAACCTGTAAAAAAAAAACATCTAAGAAAGAAGAGCAGAGAATCAGAGAAAAAAAAGGTAAGACGCTAGTATTCTATTTTGCGTCCTCTTCTCCTGATGTTTTCTTCAAGCTATAAAAATGCTGAAAGAGCATGAGGTAACACGCTATGGTGTTTATTGAAGAGGAGGGGCAAGAGCAGAAAAGTCAGATTGTTTTTTTGCTCATGAAGGAAGCATATCAGTTTTTAAGTAATCTTGGACTAGGGCGACAAAAACCTGCAATCAAGGGGTCAAAATAATACTTTTACATGTCGATTCTCTTGAGGCCCAAGCTGTTTGTTTACGTGTTTTTTTTATTTCTCTTTGCTAGTTGGCCTTATTGGACCCTAATTTGCGTAAAAACTAAAAAATCATCTTTTGATATGATGTACTTAGTCCATAAGTACAGAAGCGTGTACTTCATGTTTACTGACATGCTCATTTTTATTTTTATACTTTTTTTTTCCAAATTCCATTGTATGTTATACTCTTCTGACACCACCAGATGGCCGTATAAGTGTCCACATAAGCGGCCATAAGACCCCAATTCAGTAGTGTACACAATTTTGGAAATACGAGCTAAAAGGTGCTGTCCACGCATGTGGACACTAAGGCCTTTAAAGGCTATATCTACACTGATAATGTGGGGAGAGGGGTTTTCAGTTCTGTAGAGGACGTCACACCAAAAGGGGTCACCAAATCAAGTCTGGCGATGGAAAGGCGGCGTTACAGGTACAGGTAATTTTGTAACGATTACTCAAAATTGATGTGATTAGAGCAAAAAATACTTAAAGAAAACTTGTTAGTGAAATCCATCATCTTGACACTGTGGGTCCTTCAAAGTTTTATTTGGACTACTGCCCGTCTAGTTTTTATTTGTGTACTTGTCCTGGACTCGGTGCTAATTTTTCCCATTCAAAGCATGCAGCAAGAAGTCACACATTTTACTGTTTTCTCCAAGGGTGCAAAGATAATGAAATAATAGTGTTTAGTAGGTTTTTGCATACACACCATTTTACTGATGTTTAAAAACATGTAGGCCTGTTTGTTTACCTAACCACTGTTTTTGTTGTTGTTGTTTTTTTCCGAATAAGAAAAACAAAAGGAAACAAAAAAAGATAAAGTAGGTTTTTGCCTACACATCTTTTTCTACTGATGCTTAAAAACATAAAGGCCTATTTATATGTTTACCTAACCACTCTACTGCACCGGAGGACAATTACACAAAACTGACCGTTGTTTACTGTCCAAAAAAGTGCACATTATTTGCATACACTCCTTTTTTTTACTGATGTTTAAAAAAGTGGGTATGTAAAAACCTACTTTATTTTTTATCGTTTTTTTTTTTCTTTCCTTATTTGGAAAATAACAAAAAAACATTGCTTTTAAAGGTTTAAACATAACTTTGATATTTTACAGTCGTTATCGGGAAGATGATATTTTTGTGATTAGTGTGTGAGTGAATTTAAACAGCAAATTGTTGCACCTGGCAACCTCACGGAAAGGAGGAACTGATCTTTTTGTCGTCGTTTACCATGAATTGATTTACGTGGACCCTGACTTAAACAAGTGGAAAAACTTATTTGGGTGTTACCATACTGTACTGTACTGTGCAATCTACGAATACAATTTTCAATCAATTAATCATTAAATTGTTAATCTGACTTGTCTATTCCACACACAGACCCACACACCTGCTGTGTGTGTTATCATATAAACACAGAATAGGGTTAGGATGTAGAATTTCCTGTCGACAGGTCAATGACAGCTGAGGAAACAAGAATTTGTTTACCTGACACAAACGCCACGCCTGCACGGACACAACTCGGGGCACAATTACACAAAACTGACCATTGTTTGCTGTCCAAATAAGTGTGCATTATTTGCAGAACAACCTGCACACACACACAAACACACATGACCAGCTGACAACGTTGAAGCAACACTCTCGAAAAAGAATATCTGAGGATGTTACATTGAAGGTGAGTCATCAACAAGACTCACCGCTCATATCTAAAACGAGCCACATCTGCTGGTGGCGCTCTTTAGTGTCACATGTCACGCACAGGCAGGCCAGCATGATGGCCGCCGCACTAAAAGGAAATGACAGGAAGCGCCGTCTGTTGCTGTGTAAAGCCTGGCGCTCGCTCTCTTTATCTGCTCCTCTTCCTCACTACTTTTGTGGCGTCACATGGAAGCTCGGCGACAGATGGCACAAAGCTGACCTGAGAGATAATTCAGTGCGGAGGAAGCTTGCTAAAAGGCTTCACGATGGAGACAACAGCAAGATTGGACTTTGCAGGCCTGGGCAATTATTTTGACCCCGGGGGGCCAAATTTAGAGAAAAAAAAACATGTCCGGGGCCAGTATTTCTATTTTAAGAACATGCATACAAAACCTCACAATAATGTCTGATTGAACGCTAAACAAGTTGTGACAGACTGCCTTCAAGGCCTACTGAAAATCACAACTAGCAACCACGCAGTCTGATAGTTTATATATCAATGAAGAAATATTAAAACATTGCAACACATGCCAATACGGCCGCTTTAGTTTACTAAATTACAGTTTTAAATTTCCCGCAGAGTTTCTTGTTGAATCATTTCTTGTTGTTCCCTCCAACATGACGTCTCAGGTTGGAGGGAACATATTATCCCAGCACCACTCACGGCTAAAAGTCGTTTCTTTTCATCGCATAATTACACAGTATTTTGCACATCTGTGTTGCTGAATCTTTTGCAATGTGTTCAATTAATAATGGAGACGTCAAAGAAGAATGCTGTTGGTGGAAAGCGGTGGCACCGAAACACAGCCGGTGTTTCTTCGTTTGTTGTGAAGCTTTAACACAGAGCGGTCAAGCGAACATGTTTCTCTACGTCAACAAGTAATTTTTCGGATGGGAAAAATGTGATATTAAGTTGGCTCTTACCGGAGACTTCAGTGGATTATGGGACCTCATCCTGCAGCTCAAAAAGGCAGCTGTGATCTTTGCTCCTCGGCTTCTCTGAGAGACACTGGCGTTCACCGCAGCCATCCGACTTTCAGGTATGACTTTACAATCTCACTAAAACACTATTAAAACAATAAGCGGGTAAGGGATCTTCCAGAATTATCCGAGTAAATGTGTCTAATTAACGCTGCCTGGAGCCGTCGCCTTATCTGTTTGTTTTTTCTTCTTCTAGTACTTCACTCTAAACGTCCTCATCCACGAATCTTTCATCCTCGCTCAAATTAATGGGGAAATTGTCGCTTTCTCGGTCCGAATAGCTCTAGCTGCCGGTGGCCATGATTATAAACAATGTGAGGATGTGACGTCACGCGCACATCGTCTGCTACTTCCGGTACAGGCAAGGCTTTTTTTATTAGCGACCAAAAGTTGCGAACTTTATGGTCGATGTTCTCTACTAAATCCTTTCAGCAAAAATATGGCAATATAGCGACATGATCAAGTATGACACATAGAATGGACCTGCTATCCCCGTTTGAACAAGAAAATCGCATTTCAGTAGGCATTTCAATCAATCAATCAATCAATATTTACTTATATAGCCCTAAATCACTAGTGTCTCAAAGGGCTGCACAAACCACAACACAAACCACTACGACATCCTCGGTAGGCCCACATAAGGGCAAGGAAAACTCACACCCACTGGGACGTCGGTGACAATGAGGACTATGAGAACCTTGGAGAGGACCACATATGTGGGCAACCCCCCCCCCCCCCCTCTCTAAAATGCAATAGAATTTTAAAATGTTTTACTGAATGAGACACCCGGAATGTACAAACCCCGTTTCCATATGAGTTGGGAAATTGTGTTAGATGTAAATATAAACAGAATACAATGATTTGCAAATCCTTTTCAACCCATATTCAGTTGAATATGCTACAAAGACAACATATTTGATGTTCAAATTTATGTTTTTTTTTTTGCAAATAATCATTAACTTTAGAATTTGATGCCAGCAACACGTGACAAAGTAGTTGGGAAAGGTGGCAATAAATACTGATAAAGTTGAGGAATGCTCATCAAACACTTATTTGGAACATCCCACAGGTGTGCAGGCTAATTGGGAACAGGTGGGTGCCATGATTGGGTATAAAAACAGCTTCCCCAAAAAATGCTCAGTCTTTCACAAGAAAGGATGGGGCGAGGTACACCCCTTTGTCCACAACTGTGTGAGCAAATAGTCAAACAGTTTAAGAACAACGTTTCTCAAAGTGCAATTGCAAGAAATTTAGGGATTTCAACATCTACGCTCCATAATATCATCAAAAGGTTCAGAATATCTGGAGAAATCACTCCACGTAAGCGGCATGGCCGGAAACCAACATTGAATGACCGTGACCTTCCATCCCTCAGGATGAGTTTGAACATCAAATATGTTGTCTTTGTAGCATATTCAACTGAATATGGGTTAAAAATGATTTGCAAATCATTGTATTCCGTTTATATTTACATCTAACACAATTTCCTGACTCATATGGAAACGGGGTTTATAAATTTTTTTTACAGAATGAGACACCCAGAATGTACATGAAAGTAAAGAATGTGGTATTCACAATATTAACTATGAACGATAAAACACTGAATATTGACAACATATGAACGTCACCCCCCCTCTTGATCGACATATTTTACAATCAAGCCAAACGCAAAACAAAAATGCGACAAACACAGCGAAATATGAACATGATGGGTAGAAATGAACCCACCTACAATCTGATAAATCACTAAGCTTTAGAACTTTGTTGTAAAAAATCTCCTTCCGTATCTGTCCCTGACACCCGCATTTTCAGGCTGGCTCTGGAAACACTCCGTGGAAACTATTTATTTATAAATGGTTGATTTATATAGCCTGGTAAGGTAAAGTTTTTGTACCTGACAAGTTTCAGCTACCTTACTTCTGCAGCCTTTCATCAGAGGTGTCACGTGATGTTAGCGTGACGTCATGTGTGACGTGTTATGTGGATCATTCCATCCCACCACCGGGTGTAGGGCGTACTTGCCAACCCTCCCGATTTTCCCAGGAGACTCCCGAATTTCAGTGCCCCTCCCGAAAATCTCCCTGGGGCAACCATTCTCCTGAATTTCTCCCGATTTCCACCCGGACAACAATATTGGGGGCGTGCCTTAAAGGCACTGCTATTAGCGTTCTCTACAACCTGTCGTCACGTCAGCTTTTCCTCCATACAAACAACGTGCCGGCCCAATCACATAATTTACGCAGCTTTTACACACACACACACGTGAATGCAAGGCATACTTGGTCAACAGCCATACAGGTCACACTGAGAGTGGCCGTATAAACAACTTTAACATTCTTATAAATATGCGCCACATTGTGAACCCACACCAAACAAGAATGAAAAACACATTTTGCACCGTAACACAACATAAACAAAACAGAACAAATACCCAGAACCCTTTGCAGCACTAACTCTTCCGGGAGGTTACAATATACATCACCGCTACCCCATCTCCCGAATTTGGAGGTCTCAAGTTTGGTAAGTACGGGGTAGGGCGGGGCGCCCCCTGTCGTCTGGACGTCTACCGATCGGCCGGGGGGGGATAGTTGGTAGGCTCTTTCATCCCTGTTGACAGTCTCCAGTCCATATAACCCTTCACAAACTTTACCTTACTAGCCTATATAAATCAACCGTTTATAAATACACATTAGTAGGCTAAATCAATCAATCAATCAATGTTTACTTATATAGCCCTAAATCACTAGTGTCTCAAAGGGCTGCACAAACCACCACGACATCCTCGGTAGGCCCACATAAGGGCAAGGAAAACTCACACCCAGTGGGACATCGGTGACAAAAATGACCCAGTGGGACGTCGGTGACAATGATGACTATGAGAACCTTGGAGAGGAGGAAAGCAATGGATGTCGAGCGGGTCTAACATGATACTGTGAAAGTTCAATCCATAATGGATCCAACACAGTCGCGAGAGTCCAGTCCAAAGCGGATCCAACACAGCAGCGAGAGTCCCGTTCACAGCGGAGCCAGCAGGAAACCATCCCAAGCGGAGGCGGATCAGCAACGCAGAGATGTCCCCAGCCGATACACAGGCAAGCAGTACATGGCCACCGGATCGGACCGGACCCCCTCCACAAGGGAGAGTGGGACATAGAAGAAAAAGAAAAGAAACGGCAGATCAACTGGTCTAAAAAGGGAGTCTATTTAAAGGCTAGAGTATACAAATGAGTTTTAAGGTGAGACTTAAATGCTTCTACTGAGGTGGCATCTCGAACTGTTACCGGGAGGGCATTCCAGAGTACTGGAGCCCGAACGGAAAACGCTCTATAGCCCGCAGACTTTTTTTGGGCTTTGGGAATCACTAACAAGCCGGAGTCCTTTGAACGCAGATTTCTTGCCGGGACATATGGTACAATACAATCGGCAAGATAGGAAATGTGAACTAGTGAATTATTTTTATATAGCGCTTTTCTCTAGTGACTCCAAGCGCTTTTACATAGTGAATCCCAATATAGAAGTTACATTCAAACCAGTGTGGGTGGCACCGGGAGAAAGGTGGGTAAAGTGTCTTGCCCCGACTAGGATAGCGGAAGCAGGAACCGAACCCGGAACCCTCAAGTTGCTGGCACGGCCACTCTACCAACCGAGCTAAGCCGCCCCGGCTTACCTCTTCAACATACTCTGCGGAAATGCTCCCCCACCCACACTGCTTGGCGCCTCGTCTGAGCTGCTGTGACTTAGATTACCATGGCAACTAATTCGATTACCATAGTAACTCTTTAGAAATACTTGGTATAGTTCAAGACTTACGGTAATTTGAAAACTTGACTACACATCATAATGGCAGATACACTTTCCATCTTAAAGATCTACAAAAAAATTGTGGGGAATGTCTGAACCGTAGCTTGAAGGGCCGCTTTGGGTCTGCTTTATAACCGGACCTTCACTTAATTAATCATCAGTGGACAACAGGAAGTGAGGTGTCGGGCCAATGACCCCGTGACTTCCTCTTCAACTACACTTTTTTTCTTTACTCCTTATACTATTTTATTTTCCGTCTTCCTGCCCTTCAGATCCCTTCAGTGCTCTTCCTCTGCAGTCTAAAAGCAAGCACTTCCTCTAACACGCGGTTCTTCCATTTCCATTCGCCAGTCGGCATGTTTAAAACGCAGCAAAACCGTCTGGTGGGACAACTCGGCACAACTAAAGGGACTTTTGTATGTCTTGCACAGGCATTAACTAAAGTCTGCTAACTTTTTGCAACTTAATGCCAAAAAAACGGAAATGCTAATTATCGGTCCTGCTAGACACCGACCTCTATTTAATAATACAACTTTAACATTTGACAACCAAATAATAAAACAAGGTGACTCTGTAAAAAATCTGGGTATTATCTTCGACCCAACTCTCTCCTTTGAGTCACACATTAAAAGCGTTACTAAAACGGCCTTCTGTCATCTCCGTAATATCACTAAAATTCGCTCCATTTTGTCCACTAAAGACGCCGAGATCATTATCCATGCGTTTGTTACGTCTCGTCTCGATTACTGTAACGTATTATTTTCGGGTCTCCCCATGTCTAGCATTAAAAGATTACAGTTGGTACAAAATGCGGCTGCTAGACTTTTGACAAGAACAAGAAAGTTTGATCATATTACGCCTGTACTGGCTCACCTGCACTGGCTTCCTGTGCACTTAAGATGTGACTTTAAGGTTTTACTACTTACGTATAAAATACTACACGGTCTAGCTCCAGCCTATCTTGCCGATTGTATTGTACCGTATATCCCGGCAAGAAATCTGCGTTCAAAAGACTCCGGCTTATTAGTGATTCCTAGAGCTCAAAAAAAGTCTGCGGGCTATAGAGCGTTTTCCGTTCGGGCTCCAGTACTCTGGAATGCCCTCCCGGTAACAGTTCGAGATGCTACCTCAGTAGAAGCATTTAAGTCTCATCTTAAAACTCATCTGTATACTCTAGCCTTTAAATAGACCTCCTTTTTAGACCAGTTGATCTGCCGCTTCTTTTCTTTCTCCTATGTCCCCCCCTCCCTTGTGGAGGGGGTCCGGTCCGATGACCATGGATGAAGTACTGACTGTCCAGAGTCGAGACCCAGGATGGACCGCTCGTCGGGACCCAGGATGGACCGCTCGCCTGTATCGGTTGGGGACATCTCTACGCTGCTGATCCACTTGAGATGGTTTCCTGTGGACGGGACTCTCACTGCTGTCTTGGAGCCACTATGGATTGAACTTTCACAGTATCATGTTAGACCCGCTCGACATCCATTGCTTTCGGTCCCCTAGAGGGGGGGGGGTTGCCCACATCTGAGGTCCTCTCCAAGGTTTCTCATAGTCAGCATTGTCACTGGCGTCCCACTGGATGTGAATTCTCCCTGCCCACTGGGTGTGAGTTTTCCTTGCCCTTTTGTGGGTTCTTCCGAGGATGTTGTAGTCGTAATGATTTGTGCAGTCCTTTGAGACATTTGTGATTTGGGGCTATATAAATAAACATTGATTGATTGATTGATTGATTAACAAGATGGCCACGTTGTTAGATATAGACTTGCACCATTTACATCCACATGATGATAATGCTCAGTTTTAGATGCAATGTTTTGTATTGAGGTTGTAGTTGAAAATGCTGCCAGATCTGATACTGATATTGATCACATGTGTTAACTGTCCATTTGTATTTATTTATTTATGGTGAGTTCTATTGACAGTTTAATGCCAGCAACACCATCCATTGGTCTATCTATTCTGCAAATGTTTATTTACATACCTTAATTGTTTCCAAACAGTGGATGTGACAAGGCAGTAAAACGGCTGCTCAAACAAAATAGAAGTTATCGACATGGACCCAATAACTGCGGCAGCTGGCTCTCCAATCAGCTAAACAGACTTAATAACTCCGTAGTGACGTCTTGGTAAGTTTACTGAAAATTTTGTGAAATTTAAACAATACAAATATAATGCTGTTGTAAGTAAATAATACGAACACAGACGCTCGTAAACGAATTAGCATATTAGATAATACTAATGATCCTAGCATCAATACATTGCGATAGCACATCGAAATATGCATGAAAACACTCCTACAGACATCACACATGGGAGGGTTTAGTAAGTATGCAAAGTTTTAGTTGAACTGTAAAAGCTACAACCGGGCGGAAGGCGGGGTACACCCTGGACAAATCGCCACCTCGTCACAGGCCAGGAACTGAATCATGAATGGAATAACCCTTCCCACTGTCCGAATCATCCAAATGCCATGAAAGATATAAAATACAAATAAGACCGTCCGCAAAATGAAGAGACGGTCAGAAAGCGGCTTGAGAAAAGTTCTGCAAAACATAACCGAGAAAAATTCTAGACCAAAGAACCACCGTTACGTGTTATGTAGACCACAAGGATATCTTGTACATGTAGAAACAAAAATCATTATAAGACCTATTTTAAGCTTACTATGATTGTGTTGTTTATTAGATTTTTTATTTATCCAAACCTATCAGTCACATTATTTCAAATAGTTCCTTATCCTATTTGATGACATACAAGTGTTTGAGCAAAACTATATATAAATAAGGACCAACAGCACAATGTATAAAAACTTGAGTAAAAACTATCTGAACTACTTATTTAATTAAATCCTTGGGTTTTTGCCCTCACAGTCATCCTGTTTCCAATAAATCACTTCCTGAATGAA
This sequence comes from Nerophis ophidion, assembly GCF_033978795.1. Taxonomy (NCBI): domain Eukaryota; kingdom Metazoa; phylum Chordata; class Actinopteri; order Syngnathiformes; family Syngnathidae; genus Nerophis; species Nerophis ophidion. The sequence goes on from NC_084615.1 coordinate 7,071,325, forward strand.
ACAAACAAAAACAAAAAAATATTTTGAGAAAGTAAAAATAATTGACCCCCTGTATCGATCATATACTGATATTACCCTTGGTGTAGACACCACCAATTTGAGGATCGATTCTATTCTAGACGTATATTCATCTGCTTATTAATTTAATGTTAATAACTGTACACTACACCTTTTAACCTTTTCTAAACATTTCTTACTTGGTGTTGTTTGAAGCTAGTTTAGCGGTTAGCTTAGCCATTAGCATGGCTGATCCAGCCTTAAAATGTTAAGCCTCGTCCTGTGATGATAATGTACCTGATAGTGACACTTAAGATATTGAGAATGGCCGTTTATTTGCTGAAATGGAGGTAATGATATTTGGCCATAGGGCAGTGTGTGGAGACACACAGCTGCTAGCCACTTGTCAACAGTGGGACTAAAATAAATACGCTGTTTGCGATCAATATTAAAAGGCATTAACCGATATCGACAATAACATATTTTTTCACGGATAAGCACATCCCTATTTATTTAATGTAATATGTACAAATACATACAGTACATGCCAAAAGTTTGGACACACCTTCTCATTTCAATGCTTTTTTCAAGACTATTTGCATTGTAGATTGTCCCTGAAGGCATCAAAACTATGAATAAACACATGAGTTATGTACTTAACAAAAAAAGGTGAAATAACTGAACACATGTTCAAAATAGCCCCGCTTTGCTCTGATTACTGCTTTGCACACTCTTGGCATTCTCGAGTGGTTAGAGTGTCCACCCTGAGGTCGGTAGGTTGTGAGTTCAACCGGCCGAGTCATACCGAAGACTAATAAAAATAGGATCCATTACCTCCCTGCTTGGCACTTACCATCAAGGGTGGGAATTGGGGGTTAAATCACCAAAAATGATTCCCGGGCGCGGCCACTGCCGCTGCTCACTGCTCCCCTCACCTCCCAGGGGGTGAACAAGGGGATGGGTCACATGCAGAGGACACATTTCACCACACCTAGTGTGTGTGTTACAGTCATTGGTACTTTAACGTTAAGAGGTAGTCACTTGAAATGGTTGTCACTTCACAGGTGTCATAGTTTTGATGCCTTCAGTGACAATCTACAATGTAAAAATAGTCATGAAAATTAAGAAAACATTGAAAGAGTAGCCAGAAATTGTACTCAAGTAAGAGTACTGTTACTTTAGAGATTTATTACTCAAGTAAAAGTAGGGAGTAGTCACCCAAATATTTACTTGAGTAAAAGTAAAAAGTATGTTGTGAAAAAACTACTCAAGTACTGAGGAACTGATGAGTAACCTGTTCGTTTAAAGATGACGGCAACAAGTAATGCACAAAAACATAAAAATAACAATATCAACCAAATATATATTAAATAATATATATTTGGTTTTACACTGTATTGAAAAAAAACATTGAAAATGAATTTTACCTTTGCAATTTCATGATACTATTAGCTAAGTTTTTTATTCATAAATGTAAGTTTCTCAATGTCCGACCTGTTTTTGTGCCTTTAAAAAAGATTTATAACTCTACATTAAAACACTCTACCTCTAACAACCAAAAAGCTGTGAAAATGATGATACTGTGTTCCAAATTTAAGTTATTTACTGAGATTGAGTGAACCTATGGCTTTGCACTTTGTTTATTATATATATAACAAAGTCCAAAGCCATTTTGTGCCTTTTTTAAAGGCACAAAAAACCCTTTGGGTATTGAGAAACTTACATTTATGAATAAAAAACTTTGCTAATAGTATCATGAAATTGCAAAGGTAAAATTTATTTTCAATTTTTTTTTTTCAATACAGTGTAAAACCAAATATATATTATTTAATATATATTATTGTTTTGGTTGCTTAAGAGATATTTTTGGCTCTGAATTTGTTCATTGCTATTTTTATGTTTTTTGTGCATTACTTGTTGCCGTCATCATTAAACGAACAGGTTACTCATCAGTGAGTGAGTGAGCCTATGGCTTTGCACTTTATTTGTATATATGTATATATATATATATGTATATATATATATATATTGTTTGTATTCTATTTTAGTTACTTTGAATTTACAACCCTGTTTTGTACGTTTTTTATACTGTTTTGTACTTACTTTGATGATTATTTTCAACTGTTTGTAAATGTTGAAATTTATAAATAAAGGTTTATACCCCGCGACCCCAAAAGGGAATAAACGGTAGAAAATGGATGGATAGATGGAGGTTTATAAAAAAAAAAAAGTATGCAGTGTGTGAATAGTGTGCATGTGACTGCCTGGCTCTGTTTGATTGGTGAAACGGAGTCAAACGTCACCAGTGACTGCATTTGATTGGTGAAACGGAGTCAAACATCACCAGTGACTGCATTTGATTGGTGAAACGGAGTCAAACGTCACCAGTGACTGCATTTGATTGGTGAAACGGAGTCAAACATCACCATTGACTGCATTTGATTGGTGAAACGCAGGCATGTGACGAATCCTACTTTGAAGGTCTGTCTGACAAACCAAAACAAACAAAGCGTGCATCGACAGATCGATAAAAATCAGTAACGAGTAGCGAGCTGAATGTAGATAAATGGAGCGGAGTAAAAGTAGCGTTTCTTCCCTATAAATATACTCAAGTAAAAGTAAAAGTACGTTGCATTAAAACTACTCTTAGAAGTACAATTTATCCCAAAAGTTACTCAAGTAGATGTAACGGAGTAAATGTAGCGCATTACTACCCACATCTGTTGAAAAGAGAAGGTGTGTACACTTTTGGCCTTACTGTATATATTTTAGATTAACATGTGGTGGAATCAACGCCTCAGTGTGCATTTGTTTCTTGTAAAGGCAGCTTTTCTTTGGTTGACCTAATGTTGTGACCCCGCTAATGGTTCCCAAACATCATCCTCCTCACCTCGGTCATAAGGTGCTTCCTGCTGAGGGTGGTGTTGAGGGTGTTGCTGTGACTCAGCATGGGCGTCTTCATGAACACAAAGTCACTCCTGCTGGATATGGTGGAGTAGCAGGGTCTATAAGTGCGTGTGTGCGCGTCCTGGGGCCCCCCCACCACCTCCATGTAGCGTATGGGCCCGTCCGTGTTGAGCTGCAGGTGCAGGTCCTTGCCGGGCCTCTGGTGGTAGCGGCCGGAGCGCTGGTTGCCGTAGCAACAGTAGCAGCAGTCTGAGTCGCCCGCCAACGGGTCGCGGTGCCTCAAGCAGCGCACCATGAGGACGGCGAAGGTGATGAAAGCCACGCCCGACACGCAGGCCAGGGAGACGATGAGGTACAAGGTGATGTCGGACATCCCTTGGTGGGGGGCGGAGGGGGCGTGGTGGGGTCTTACCGGGGCGTCATTGGCGGCGCCGCTCTCATCCACCGTCACTGTGATGTTCACCCAGCTGGACTGAGGGGGCTCGCCGTTGTCCTGGACGACCACCACTATGTCGTAAGTGGAGCCCTCGTCCTCCTCGGCCCACTTGCGGGCTGTGCGGAGGTCCCCGGTGTGCGCCCCGATTCGGAACATGCCAGCATGCGGGCCGGGGGTGATGGAGTAAAACAACCAGGCATTGTGCCCGCTGTCCGCATCCACCCCCACAAGTTTATTAATGAGGTACCCAGGCCCGGCAGAGGGGGGCACCGTGAGCTGTAGCCCTTTCTCCTTGGCAAAGGCGGGGTGTACAATCCGGGGCGCGTTGTCGTTCACGTCCACCACAAAGACGTGCACAGTCACGTTGGCAGTCCTCGGGGGCGCCCCCGCGTCCCGGGCTTGGACTTCTATGCGGAAAGCCTTCAGCTGCTCATGGTCCAGGGAGCGCATGCTGTAGATGTGGCCGCTCTCTGCGTTGATGTAGACGTAAGAGGAAATAGGCGAGCCCTGCACCATGCCGGGCAGGATGGAGTAGGCGATGCGGGCATTGTCCCCCAGGTCTGGGTCGGTGGCTGAGACGGAGGTGAAGGGGGTACTCGGGGCGTTGTTCTCGGGGATGTCCACAGAGTAGGAGGGTTGGGAGAAGGCGGGGGCGTTGTCGTTGACGTCGGAGAGTTTCACCACGAAGGTGGTTTCTGACGCCAAGGGGGGTGAGCCGCCGTCGGTGGCCTTGATGACCACGGTGTACTCGGACGCCGTTTCGCGGTCCAGGGCGGCTGCCGTGGTGAGGCTGTAGTGCATGGCGAAGGCTGAGTTGAGTTTGAAGGGCAGGCCAGGCGGGATGCTCAGACTAACCTCCCCGTTCTTGCCAGAGTCCAAGTCCCGGGCGCTGATGAGGGCTATCACCGTCTCCGGGGCGGAGTCCTCTCTGATGGGGGTCGTCAGTGACGTCAGCGTGACCTCCGGCGCGTTGTCGTTGACGTCCGTGATGTCGATGACCACGTTGCAGGAGCCCTCCATGGCCGGGGCGCCCCCGTCCCTGGCCTGCACGGTGATGTGATACGCCGCCGCTTTCTCATAATCCACCTCGCCGTTTACACGAATCTCCCCGCTCTTAGCATCCACCGTGAACAGTTTCAGGACGCGCTCGGGGGTGTATTTACTAAACATGAATGATATTTCCCCGTTGCGACCGGAGTCCATGTCGGTGGCGTTGAGTTCTGTCACCAAAGTTCCAAGAGCCACGTTCTCCAACAGGCTGACCTTCTTGACAGGCTCGTCAAAGACGGGCGCGTTGTCGTTTACATCCAAGACTTTGATGAGCAGGAGGGTGGAACCGGATTTCTCCGGCTGTCCTCCATCCACAGCCGTGAGGAGCAGCTCGAAGGAGCCCTGCGCCTCCCGGTCTAGAGGTTTGTCCACCACAAGCTCTGGAAACTTGCTGCCGTCACTTTTCGTCTCGACATTCAGTATAAAAAAGTCGTTGGCGGCGAGGTGGTACGTGCGTAACGAGTTGGTCCCCACGTCCGGGTCGTGCGCGCTCTCCAGGCGGAACCTGGTGCCTTGCGCGGCGGCCTCGGACACCTCCAAAGACACGCTGCTGGTGGAAAAACGCGGCGCGTTGTCGTTGACGTCCACGATGTCCACCGCCAGGCGCTGGATCTCCAAAGGATCCGAGAGCAGGATCTGGAGGTGGAGCGAGCAGGACGGGCTCAACTCGCACATCTGCTCTCTGTCAATCTGCCGCTTGATCACCAAATCTCCGCTGGACTGACTCACCTCCAAGTACTCCGTGCCAGATTCGGACACCACCCGTAGTCCCCTGCGCACGATCCCCTGCGCGCTCAGGCCCAGGTCGGCAGCGATGTTCCCCACCACGGACCCGGGACTGAGCTCCTCCGACACGGAGTAGCTGAGCTGGGCGCAGGCGCAGGAGAGGCAGGCCGCGAAGAAGCACAACCGCGGCAGATGGCTTCTTCTCCTTCCCTGTCTGGACTCCATTGTCCGGGGAAAACTTTTTGGCAACTCGTCCCCCTCAGCGCTCAGTGTCCATAGCGCGTTAAGACCAGGCCGTCCCGTTCCGTGGGGAGCGTATCCGCGTGAAAAGGCGAGCGACGGGCACTTTGGACGCGATCATGACCGACTTTTACGCGAAAACCAGGCCGAAAAAGTCAACTACTTTCCCCGCTCTCTTCCCGGCACTGACGACCTCTCTCTCCCCGCCTCACTCCACTCGTGGGCGGGGAGAGCGCACGGAGGCCTTCCCCTCTTTGGAACACACACACACACACACACACACACACACACACACACACACACACACACACACACACACACACACACACACACACACACACACACACACACACACACACACACACACACACACACTCCTCAGTGGAAACTTTTTCATTGTCTCTCCTTTCACTGAACTATTTTCCTCACTTTTAAAGTTTGTGGGGGAAACTAAATAAAAAAAAAAAAAGCGGAATGATAATGAATGAAGTATAAAGAGTGGCTTTGCCGAGAAGTACACTTTAAACAAATAAAAATAAAGTAGAAGAGACATACAGAAGTTGGTTGGAATGTCTTTCAAGTGTTTCTGGTGACGCTCTTTTTATCCGCGGGGGGGCGGAAGTTACAAACAGGAGACTGAAAGTTTCAGTCATCAGAACAGAAAAGCACCGCAGACATGGAAAGGAACGTCAAATATAATTGAAAGTTGAGCCAAGCCAAAAAAAATTAGGTATTTATAAACCAGAGGTGGCTATCTCAGCTACAATCGGGCGGAAGGCGGGGTACACCCTGGACGAGTCGCCACCTCATCGCAGTATGTGTAGAAATCTTTATTTAAAATTGAATCACTTGTTTATTTTTCAACACATTTTTAGTTATTTTTATATCTTTTTTTCCAAATAGTTCAAGAAAGACCACTACAAATGAGCAATATTTGGCACTGTTATCTAATCTAATAAATCAGAAACGGATAACATAGTGCTGTATTTTGTTCTTTATCTTTTTTTTTTTCAACCAAAAACGCTTTGCTCTGATTAGGGGGTACTTGAATTAAAAACATGTTCACAGGGGGTACACCACTGAAAAAAGGTTGAGAACCTCTGCTCTAAAAGCCGTAGATGTTATTGTCACATATGCATGCACAGTAAATGGCAGTATTGTCCTGTTTAAGAGTGTCACAACATTGCTGTTTACGGCAGACAAACTGCTTTATGGTAGACAAAAACATGACTGCTGTTGTTGTGTGTTGTTATCGCGCTGGGAGGACGTTAATGAGACTGCCTAACAATAAACCCACATTATAGAATAGAATAGAATAGAATAGAAAGTACTTTATTGATCCCTGGGGGAAATTCAGCATTTTAAGTCTCGTCTTAAGACCCACTTTTATTCTTAGGCTTTTAATACTACGTGAGTTGTGTGGTCCTCTGTTCTCTGTTGTCCTCTGTGTTTTTTTTATACACTTTGATTTCTATTTTACTGTTTTAATTGATTTTACCCTTTAAAATAGTTTTAATCATATTTGTTTTTATATTGTTTTTATTGGTTTTGTATTTATTCATTTTTTGTTTTTATTCAGTCATTGGTGGAGCATAATATATATATATATATATATATATATATATATATATATATATATACTTTTTTTAATTTAATTTTATTTATTTATTTTTCTTTTTTTACAATTGTTTTTAACATGGCTGTGCAGCACTTTGGAAACGTTATTGTTGTTTAAATGTGCTATATAAATAAAGTGGATTGGATTGGATTAGAAACCAAGCACTCGCCCTCGATCATTCTACAGTTATTGGGCAGACACGCTGTTTATATTGTTGAAAAGCAGACGTGAAAACAGGCTCTCGACACGTCACTCGGGTCCACATGGAGCTGGAGGGGGCGTGGTCTCCAGCTCCGCCTTAATTTTGGGAGATTTTCGGGAGAAAATTTGTCCCGGGAGGTTTTCGGGAGAGGCGCTGAATTTCGTAAGTCTCCTGGAAAATCCATGAGGGTTGGCAACTATGCCAAGTGGAGGGGATCTTGCTCATTCATATATATCATGTATATTTATTTATTTATTTATGAAAGAGGTGTTTTTGTTAACAAGTTAAAGGTTTTTAATGATAATACAAGCATGTTTTACACATATAGATTCCTTTCTTTCAAGAAGACAAGAATATAAGTTGATTGTGAGGACTTGCATTGATTGGAATCAGACAGTAGTGATGATAACATCCACGTTTTCAAATGGAGGAGAAAAAAAAAGTCCTCCTTTCTGTCCAAAACCACATGAAAGTGGTTGCTTTTTGCCATCATTCATTTACTATGAATGGATTGACGTGGACCCCGACTTAAACAAGTTGAAAAACTTATTGGGGTGTTACCATTTAGTGGTCAATTGTACAGAATATGTACTGTACTGTGCAATCTACTAATAAAAGGTTCAATCAATCTTATTTATCCAGCTTCCATACTCCTTTTTATACACTTTACAAGAAATACATTGGCCGCAAGCTCCGTGGTTTGCTCTCTTGTGCACGCCAGCTTTCTGAGACTCTTATTTTGTTAGCGCAGGCAGGATGAAGCAGCGCTTTTTTTGTGAAGACAGGAACTGTACAGTCGGTCTTTAGAGTTTCATAAGAAAGGATATGGATATAAGAAAATAGCAAAGACATTACACATTCCAAGAGACACAGTTGGGAGCATAATTCGCAAGTTTAAAGCTAAAGACACAGTGGAAACACTACCTGGGCGTGGTAGAAAGAGGATGCTGTGTGCAACTGCTGTCTGGTATTTGAAGCGTACAGTGGTGAAAACCCCTCGGGTAACAGCTGAGGAACTACAACAGGACATTGCAGAGGGGGGACCGCAGGTTTGGACCCAGACAATAAGGCGAGATGAAGGCCTCCATGCCAGAACTCCCAGGCGCACTCCACTTCTGACTACCAGGCACAAGAAAATAGACTCCAGTATGCCAAAAATGATCTGGATAAACCCCAAAGGTTTTGGGAAACTGTTCTATGGAGTGATGAGACAAAACTGGAACTCTTTGGGTCTATGAATCAACGTTATGTCTGGAGGAGAAAAACATGAAGCTTACTAAGAGAAGAACACCTTGCCTACTGTTAAGCATGGTGGGGGGGTCAATCATGCTCTGGGGCTGTTTCTCTGCCTCAGGTACCGGGAATCTCCAGGGCGTTGAAGGCATTATAAATTCTATTTCCTAGCAGGATATATTATCTGCAAATGTCATGAAGTCAGTGACTAAGCTGAGGTTTGGGAGACGTTGGACCTTCCAACAGGACAAGGATCCCAAGCATACCTCCAAATCAACATCAGAGTGGTTGCAGAAGAAGGGCTGGAAGACTCTGGAGTGGCCTTCACAGTGGCCAGACCTAAATCCTCTAGAAAAGCTGTGGTGGGACTTGAAGAAGGCAGTTGCAGCACGCAAGCCCAAGAATATGAATGAACTGGAGGCCTTTGCCTAAGAGGAATGGGCTAAAATACCTGTAGATGCTTGCAAGAAGCTTGTGTCCGCTTATGTATCACCTTTGAAGGATGTCATTACTGCCAAAGGCTGTTCTACTAAGTACTAAAGATGCATGGAACTAGGGGGTTGAATCATGTTGTCAATGAGATATTAAGAAAAAAGTCATTTTTTGCTATTTTGTAAAATACAGTGTTACAATTTAAGTTGCATTTGTCTATTTGACGCATCTTTATTTGATATTACTATAAACAAAATACGGAATAAATGTCCAACTTGCTAAAACACCCAAATTGTGTGGGGGTTGAATAATTTTGATCACAACTGTGTACACTGGGCCGCTCCAGGGTAAATTGGGGCCCTAAACATGCATTTATTAGGAGCCCCCCGTCCCCATTATACATTTTTTCACACTTCCTTTATTCATGTGAAACGATTCGATACTTCTTTCAATGAAACATTTTTCTTGGTATAAAAATTGAATATTAAAACAAATCAAAAAAAAAGTTCAATTATAAAAAATGTTCGCCCACCACTACCCAATTTTTTGCTGAACCCAAACTGAGCCCCCCCCCTTCACATTCTCCCCCCCTTTCAATCAATCAATCAATGTTTATTTATATAGCCCCAAATCACAAATGTCTCAAAGGACTGCACAAATCATTACGACTACAACATCCTCGGAAGAACCCACAAAAGGGCAAGGAAAACTCACACCCAGTGGGCAGGGAGAATTCACATCCAGTGGGACGCCAGTGACAATGCTGACTATGAGAAACCTTGGAGAGGACCTCAGATGTGGGCAACCCCCCACCCTCTAGGGGACCGAAAGCAATGGATGTCGAGCGGGTCTAACATGATACTGTGAAAGTTCAATCCATAGTGGCTCCAACACAGCCGTGAGAGTTCAGTTCAAGCGGATCCAAGACAGCAGCGAGAGTCCCGTCCACAGGAAACCATCTCAAGCGGATCAGCAGCGTAGAGATGTCCCCAACCGATACAGGCGAGCGGTCCATCCTGGGTTCCGACGAGCGGTCCATCCTGGGTCTCGACTCTGGACAGCCAGTACTTCATCCATGGTCATCGGACCGGACCCCCTCCACAAGGGAGGGGGGGACATAGGAGAAAGAAAAGAAGCGGCAGATCAACTGGTCTAAAAAGGAGGTCTATTTAAAGGCTAGAGTATACATATGAGTTTTAAGGTGAGACTTACGGTCAGCGCCCACATTATTCCTGTTCTGTATACCCTGTGTAAGGGACAACTGTTAAATGCTGTTTAGTAAATCTATTTCTGTTTTGTTATGTTATATACGACTGTTATTTTGAAGGTTGTGCAAGCAAATATGCTCTTATTGTGTTAGGGAACTCACAAATGAAAACAGAGAACGAAGTTGTTGCTTTTCAATGTTGGTGAGGACAACAGTAAAGAGTATATGTGAAGCTGAAATAGAAAACTAACAAGTTAAAACGATTCTAGCGCCAGTTGAAATGGAAACAAGGTAAATTGTTGCAGTTATTTATTTTTTTGTAAATGCTCACAAGTTCAATGCTTAAGTACAATGTATTTTAATGTACAATTGATCTTGTTTGCTTGCTCATTAGCTCTTACGTTGGTCATTGGGCACACAGTAAACGGGAAATGGTAAATGGGTTATACTTGGATAGAGCTTTTCTACTCTCGAGGTACTCAAAGTGCTATGACACTATTTCCACATTCACACACACATTCACACACTGAGGGCGGGAGCTGCCATGCCAGGCCTAACCACGAACCATCAGGAGCAAGAGTGACTTCACTATAAAAGTGGGTGACATTGTTATCACCAGGAAAGACGAGGTCACCTACCTAGGTTCCATTCTAGGGGCCAATCTTTCCTGTGATAAAATGGCAATCAAGGTAATCAAAAAGGTCTACCAAAGAACTAGATTCTTTTACAGAATCTCCTCTCTGGTCAACAAAAGCACCTTGAAGATTGTAGCGGGAACTCTCATTCAACCCTTTTTCCATTACGCTTGCACCTCCAAAATCCTCAAATCTAGACTCCAAACATCCCGGAAAAAGCTATTCCGGTTACTTTTAGACCTCCACCCCAGATCACACCCCACTCCAAACCAATTCTCCGAAGTGGGCTGGCTCAGGGTGGAGGACAGAGTCAAACAACTTGCACTGAGCCTGGTCTATAAAATCCGCTACACCTCCCTGATACCGAAGTACATGTCAAACTACTTCCAGAATGACCGCCAAAACCACAACACCAGGGGGAGTTCCACAAACCACGTTAAACCTAGATTCCGATCCAACAAAGGTCTTAACTCATTCTCCTTCTATGCCACATCAATGTGGAATGCACTCCCAACAGGTGTAAAAGTAAGTGCATCTCTAGCCTCCTTCAAAAGCGCTCTAAAACAACACCTCCAGGCAACTTCAACCCTTTAATCCTCCTCCATTCACATCCCATCTTCCCGGATTATAAATAACCTAATGTAAATAATCAAATGTACTTCTAATGTATATACTTGTTCTTATACTATGTGAACTCACTATGTTCTCTGCTGGCGGTACATATCCTACTAAATAAGACCTACACTGTTTCAATGTCCATTTCTCTGATGATGCAATTGTTGACTGAAGTACTGATATCAACCAAAACTCCTTATCCCACCCCCCGGATTGTAAATAATGTAAATAATTCAATATGATGATTAACTTGTGTGATGACTGTATTATGCTGATAGTATATATTTGTACCATGAATTGATGAAGGTGGACCCCGACTTAAACAAATTGAAAAACTTATTCAGGTGTTACCATTTAGTGGTCAATTGTACGGAATATGTACTGTACTGTGCAATCTACTAATAAAAGTATCAATCAATCAATCAAGTGTCTTTCTCAAGGACACAACGGACGTGACTAAGTTGGTAGAAGCTGGGGTTCGAACCAGGAACGCAGGTTGCTGGCACGGCCACTCTACCAAAAGCACAACGGTGAAGGATGTAAAATAAAGGACTATTTGACCACAGTTCCAGACCTTAACTTCGACTGATCCGCTACACCCCGTATGTTGGATGTCTGATCTAACGGGTTTGTACTGCAAATGTAATTTATTTGTACTTTTTAAGTGCAATGACAATCAAAACATTACAAGATAAAAAATGTTCTCATGGTCAAAACAAAAATGTACTAAAACCACAATAGAACCTCGACCAGGATTCAACACCAAGATAAACACTTACGTACCGCGCCACAAGAGCCACTGGGAATGTAAAATAAAACTGAAGTGGCTAGGCGGGGTCGGCCCCTGGCATAAATGAAGTATGTGATTGTTTAGGGCCCCAAACACTAGGGGTCTTAAATGACTATGGACAAGTGTCCCTTCAGTAGCTGATCATCAACATGGTCGTGCTCTGCTTGTTCTACTTTGAGGCATGAGTTACCTCACGAATACACTAATGCTTTGTTTCTACTAAACTTTTAGTCAGTTGTGACTTGAGGCCACGTTAAATTTGCCTCATGGACATGTCCATCAAAAGCCCGTAGAGATAATTGTCTATTTAGCATCATTTCGAACGCCCTCATGGTGACAGACTCAGGGTAATATTTCAAAAACAATTGTACTAGTGATGCTTTATCTGTCGCCAAACCTTTTCTCTACCAAACACTTGCATTAATTGAAAAAGCGGCGAAACAATTTGCGGAAGGAGATATCCAACATTTTTATTTCCCCCTTGGACTATTTACCCTTGCATATAAACTTGACTATAAATACTTGACGACAAACCTATTGGATTGAACTGAATTGCAGTCGTGATATCATGAAGACTGTATCTGTGTGTCACATGAGGTGATGGTTCTCTGCTCACCTGCTGGCTCTCAAAGGTCCAGGTGCTGTCAGGTAAAGAGGCGTCCAGGACGCTGATGACCTCCTTAAAGTCAGTGGTGCTGCTGGGCTTCACCAAAGTGAAGTCACTGTACTCTGACATTGGAGACATGCAGGACCTGAAGGAGTGACTCTGAGACATGACGTCTCCTCCCAGAACCTCCACGTACTTGATAGGTCCATCACTGTTGAGCTGAATGTGCAGGTTTCTGTTGGGCTTCTTGTCCTCATCACAGTGTGTCCGTCTCATGCAGCAACTAGCGTCGCTTCCGCTGCTCCTCAAGCATTTCACCGCTAAGACCAGCAAAGTCACCAGAGACAGCACGGACACCGAGGCCAGAGACACGATCAAATAGAGCGTGATTGTGCCGCTTGTCTTACTGGGCTCGGACACCTTGTGTCTCAGCTCCAACACGGGCTGGCTCACACCGTCCTCCAGCAGGATGGACAGCGTGACGGTGGCCGACTGGACCGGTTCCCCGTCGTCCTGGACCTCTACAAGCAGCCTCTGAGAGGAGTCGTCGTGCTCGGACACAGCGCGTTTAGTCCTCACCTCCCCTGTGTACACACTGACCGTGAACAAAGAGGCGTCTGTGGCCTCAGACACTTTGTACGAGATCCAGGCGTTGTGGCCCGAGTCCGCGTCCACGGCCGTCACCTTGGTGACCAGCTGGCCCGCCTTGGCCGTGCGGGGCACCCGCAGGTGGGAGGCGGCGTGGGGGGAAGGGTAGATAACGGCGGGGGCGTTGTCGTTCTGGTCCAGGATGAAAACATGGACGGTGGCGTTGCTGCTGAGGGACGGAGAGCCCTGGTCCTTGGCCTGAACCTGGATGTGGAAGACTTTGACTTTCTCGTAGTCAAAGGAGTGCATGCTGTAGATGCTGCCGTTCTCTGAGTTCATGTAAACGTAAGACGACACGGACACCTCGTGCACTTTAGAGTCCACCATGGAGTAAGACACTTTGGCGTTTTGGCCAGCATCCAGGTCACATGCAGACACCGAGTACAGTATAGAACCTGCTACTCCGTTCTCTTTGAGATAAACATTATAAGAGCTCTGAGAGAATACAGGAGGGTTGTCATTGACATCAGTGATGCTGACAGATATCGTTTTCTTACTGGAGAGAGGAGGAGATCCTGAATCAGTGGCTGTTATCTCAATCTTGTACTCAGACACGCTCTCTCTGTCTAAAGCACCACTGGTGACCAGCGCATAATTGTTAGAAAAAGAGCTTTTCAGGTCAAACGGAAACCCCTTTTTCATGCGTAACGTCACATTACCGTTATTACCAGAGTCAAGATCACGAGCACTAATCAGGGCCACCACGGTCCCACTCGGGGCGTCCTCACGTACAGGTTTAGGCTGAGAAGTGAGGACAATTTCTGGAGGATTATCGTTAAAGTCCATCACCTCAACTTGGACACGACAGTGTCCCTCCATCTCAGGGCTGCCTTTATCTTTAGCAGTGATATCAATGTCATAGGACTTGACTGTCTCATAGTCTAACTCGCCTTTTAAACAGATCTCACCACTAATGGCATCCATATTAAATACTGACAAGACAGAGTCTGATGTCCTGGAGCCGAATGAATATTCTATTTCACCATTCAAACCTTCATCTGCATCTGTTGCTTTAGGTCTCATAATAACAGTCCCTTTTGGGCTTTTTTCACCCACTGTTACTTTGTAAAGGTTTTTCTCAAAAACAGGAAAATTATCATTAATGTCAAGAACATTTATGGTAATTTGTGATGTCCCAGTTCTCGCTGGACTGCCCCCGTCTAACGCAGTTAATAATATTTTGTGAACTGCCTTCTTCTCTCTGTCAAGAGGCTTGTCTAAAACAAGCTCAGGGACAGTTTTTCCGCCCTCTATTTCTTTTATTCGAAGTGAACAGCAGTCATTTTTACTGAGAGTATAAGATTTGATAGAATTGCTCCCAACATCAGGGTCAGCTGCACTCTCTAAAGGAAATCGTGTGCCTACAGCTGCTAATTCCGCTAAATTTAAAGATAAGTCATTAGAAATAAAACTTGGAGAATTATCATTAATATCTCGTATTTCAACTTCAATTCGATGCAACTGCAAGGGGTCCTCGATGACGACCTGCAGAGGGAGCACACAGCTGGCGCTTTGTCCGCATAAAGCCTCTCTGTCTATTCTGTCATTGACCAGCAGCTCGCCCTTCCCCGCATCCACGCTGAAATACTGCTTACCAGCCTCAGAGGCGACACGCAGCTTGCGCTCAAATATCTCAGACAGTCCCAAAGACAGATCTTTGGCCAGATTTCCCACCACAGAACCTTGTTTGAGCTCCTCTGGGATGATGTAACGAGTCTGTGCATCCACTGTAGTCCACAAGAGAAAGACCTGATGCCACAAAAGAGCCTGCCATCTCCAGTCTCTGTATCCTATTGTCTTTGTCATCCTCGATCCTCTAAAATGCATCAATTCCAATCCAAAAGAACACAGACCAAGAAGACAAAATCCATATTTCCAACAAGCGACATGGTGAGTGAAAACAAGATCCGTTCATAATCAAAAATATAAGTCCAAATAAATGAAATCCTGGCAGTACATGACTGATGTACCTTCTCTCCTCTCTACACTGAGCATTGTGGTTGTGTTGCTAAGTATGGGGGGAGGGAGAAGATCTCTTTGTACGCCTCTGACTGCTATTGGTGCTCAGCAGCTTTCACCCTCAGCCAATCAGAGGCACTCTGTGCAGCACTGTTACACACACACACACACACACACACACACACACACACACACACACACACACACACACACACACACACACACACACACACACACACACACACACACACACACAACTGATCTGCACTCATTGTAGAGCAAGTACAGATTCAAATAGGAAACATTTACACATTATGTTTTGATATTATGATGATTAAAATAAATAAAAACATGCTGTTTTACCCACATTAGATGTTTTTGATATTCCAATTATTCATATCACTATAAAGGAAAACAATGTTTAGAAACAGTAATGTGTAATATTGTGATAGTTGTTCACATATATATGTAGAACTGTACGGCATTAGTGGTTTCCAATCGTTTGGATACCTGTTATAGAAATATAAGAGGGAAGCATATACGAAACACACAGTGCAGTTGTATCCACTGCCAACTAAAACAATTATATGTTGTACTATTTATCAAAATTAAGTACTACTAACGTAGTAAATGGAGACTTCTTTTGCAGAACCCTTTTTGTCAAGTGTACACAACATTTTGGCCAGTTAGTACTGTGTAGCATAACATAAAATTGCCAAAAGCTCCTAAATATTTAATCATACATGTTTTTAATTTAATATAAGTATTTTTCTAAACATAAGTCAGTTCTGATAGTCAATTTATTATATACAAATGTCCATTGCAACCCACTTAAAATTATACAATATAATGGTTAGTATGGACAATAGGTCAAAGTCACTGTCCACCAACATGGTGCTGAAAGTGCTACCTGAGGATGGACCTGAAGTCAACCACGACATTACACAACAGAAAGTCTGTTGTCAGTATTTCCACAAGGCGTTGCATTTATGAATGAACAATCACTACAAAGAAAAAAATGTTCGGTATCAGTTATGTGTATAATAATATAATAATGAACTCCATCTGCAGTCCCTAATACTTTTGTCACCTGTTATAGCTACAGCACATGTGAGAAACATTTTACAGTGCAGTTTTAATCCACATGCCAACAACAACCAATATTCTTTTCAATAATTATTATAAGTACACATGATTAACAATGAAAAATTACGCTTTATATACACAACTCTTTCTATGTGTACTTAACATATTTGCCGGTAAGTTTATAGTACAACATATAGAATTGATAATAGCTACTTTGTAATCTTATAGAATAGTCTACATATTTTATTATTTATTATAAATATTTTTTTTGCAAATTCAAGTCAATTATGTTTGTAAATATAATAGATAATACTCTACATTGACATCTATTAACATTGTATAATAGTGACTACTGGAAAATTGGTCAAAGTCACTGTCCACCAACTTGGTGCTGAAAGTGCTACCTGAAAATGGACCTGAAATCAACCACAACATGAAGTGTGTTGATTGTATTTACACAGTGTGTTACATTTATGAATGAACATGGACTGTACTATAATAAAAATGCATATTAATAGGTAACTAAATGATATTTTGAAAGCTCCAACTAAAGGGAAGCTAAGAATTTGTCTCTTAATGCTTGGAGAAAGAGTTTGGTTATCTTTTTTCTGGGTTTAGAAACCGTAGTCAAATTTGATCCAAACACTTATTGTATTTTCTGCTCACCTGCTGGCTCTCAAAGGTCCAGGTGCTGTCAGGTAAAGAGGCGTCCAGGACGCTGATGACCTCCTTAAAGTCAGTGGTGCTGCTGGGCTTCACCAAAGTGAAGTCACTGTACTCTGACATTGGAGACATGCAGGACCTGAAGGAGTGACTCTGAGACATGACGTCTCCTCCCAGAACCTCCACGTACTTGATAGGTCCATCACTGTTGAGCTGAATGTGCAGGTTTCTGTTGGGCTTCTTGTCCTCATCACAGTGTGTCCGTCTCATGCAGCAACTAGCGTCGCTTCCGCTGCTCCTCAAGCATTTCACCGCTAAGACCAGCAAAGTCACCAGAGACAGCACGGACACCGAGGCCAGAGACACGATCAAATAGAGCGTGATTGTGCCGCTTGTCTTACTGGGCTCGGACACCTTGTGTCTCAGCTCCAACACGGGCTGGCTCACACCGTCCTCCAGCAGGATGGACAGCGTGACGGTGGCCGACTGGACCGGTTCCCCGTCGTCCTGGACCTCTACAAGCAGCCTCTGAGAGGAGTCGTCGTGCTCGGACACAGCGCGTTTAGTCCTCACCTCCCCTGTGTACACACTGACCGTGAACAAAGAGGCGTCTGTGGCCTCAGACACTTTGTACGAGATCCAGGCGTTGTGGCCCGAGTCCGCGTCCACGGCCGTCACCTTGGTGACCAGCTGGCCCGCCTTGGCCGTGCGGGGCACCCGCAGGTGGGAGGCGGCGTGGGGGGAAGGGTAGATAACGGCGGGGGCGTTGTCGTTCTGGTCCAGGATGAAAACATGGACGGTGGCGTTGCTGCTGAGAGACGGAGAGCCCTGGTCCTTGGCCTGAACCTGGATGTGGAAGACTTTGACTTTCTCGTAGTCAAAGGAGTGCATGCTGTAGATGCTGCCGTTCTCTGAGTTCATGTAAACGTAAGACGACACGGACACCTCGTGCACTTTAGAGTCCACCATGGAGTAAGACACTTTGGCGTTTTGGCCAGCATCCAGGTCACATGCAGACACCGAGTACAGTATAGAACCTGCTACTCCGTTCTCTTTGAGATAAACATTATAAGAGCTCTGAGAGAATACAGGAGGGTTGTCATTGACATCAGTGATGCTGACAGATATCGTTTTCTTACTGGAGAGAGGAGGAGATCCTGAATCAGTGGCTGTTATCTCAATCTTGTACTCAGACACGCTCTCTCTGTCTAAAGCACCACTGGTTACTAGCTCAAAATTTTTGGAAAAAGATGGTTTCAGGGCAAACGGTGAGCTTTTGGGAAGCTGCAGTGTCACCTTTCCGTTATCACCAGAGTCAATGTCTTTAACACTAATCAAAGCTACCACTGTGCCAGATGGAGCATCTTCTCTTACAGGACTGGGTTTAGAAGTCAGAATAATTTCAGGAGCATTATCATTGATGTCTTCAATATTAAGCTGCAGGCGACAGTGACCCTCCATTTCAGGTACACCTTTGTCTTTGGCAGTAATGTCAATCAGATACGATGGGAATGTTTCATAATCTAATTCACCTTTTAAAACTATTTGTCCTGTTACTTCATTGATTTCAAACATTGACAAAACACCCTCTGGGGTGCGAGAACCAAAAGTGTATTTAATCTCAGAATTAATGCCTTTATCTGCATCTGTAGCTGTTACTCTGTTCACAAAGGTTCCTTTCGTGCTGTTTTCTTTCAAAGACACCTTGTACTCATTTTCATCAAATATAGGAAAATTGTCGTTCGTATCGAGTATATCGATGATAATTTTACATGTTCCAGATTTAACAGGGTTTCCTCCATCCACTGCTGTTATTAGCAGCTGATGAATTGACATATTTTCTCTGTCCAATGGCTTTTCCAGCACCAATTCTGGAGACATTAGACCACTCTTTTCATTTTTAAATTTTAAAGAAAAGTAATCATTTTTACCTAAAAGATATGTTTTCAAAGAATTGCCTCCAACATCAGGATCCTCTGCACTCTCCAAAGGAAAACGTTTACCAAGCGCAACAGATTCTGGTATTTTAAGATTAATTTCCTTCATTGGAAAATGAGGTGAATTGTCGTTAATGTCTTTAATTTCGACTTCAATTCGATATGATCTTAAAGGATTTTCCACCACGACCTGCAGAGGGAGCACACAGCTGGCACTTTGTCCGCATAAAGCCTCTCTGTCTATTCTGTCATTGACCAGCAGCTCACCCTTCCCCGCATCCACGCTGAAATACTGCTTACCAGCCTCAGAGGCGACACGCAGCTTGCGCTCAAATATCTCAGACAGTCCCAAAGACAGATCTTTGGCCAGATTTCCCACCACAGAACCTTGTTTGAGCTCCTCTGGGATGCTGTAACGAGTCTGTGCATCCACTGTAGTCCACAAGAGAAAGACCTGATGCCACAAAAGAGCCTGCCATCTCCAGTCTCTGTATCCTATTGTCTTTGTCATCCTCGATCCTCTAAAATGCATCAATTCCAATCCAAAAGAAGACAGACCATGAAGACAAAATCCATATTCCCAACATGCGACATGGTGAGTGAAAACAAGATCCGTTCATAATCAAAAATATAAGTCCAAATAAATGAAATCCTGGCAGTACATGACTGATGTACCTTCTCTCCTCTCTACACTGAGCATTGTGGTTGTGTTGCTAAGTATGGGGGGAGGGAGAAGATCTCTTTGTACGCCTCTGACTGCTATTGGTGCTCAGCAGCTTTCACCCTCAGCCAATCAGAGGCACTCTGTGCAGCACTGTTACACACACACACACACACACACACACACACACACACACACACACTGCAGATTTGCACTCTCTTTGAAGCAACATATTCAAATAGGACACATTAATAGATTGTTTTGGTGATACGGTAAATACAATGAATAAAAGCATAGTTATTCATACTTATAACATTATAAGCATTTGCTATTTCCATTAGTCAGATCACTACAAGGAAAAAATATATATTTTTGTCTATTTTTGTGTTTTTTGTTCAAATTCATACAAAACTGCACTGCATTAGCAAATCCTAATATTTTTCTTTTGGGATATTGCTACATTAGAAAAAAGCATGAGAAATATTTCGCAGTGCAGCTGTAATCCATTAAAGACTACAAACAATATATTTGGTAATATTTAAAATAATGAAGCACAATGTAAAAAAAAAATTAAATACATGCTTGTTATACACAACCTTAATTGTGAGGTGTTGTTAACATTTTGGCAAGTGACTTTAGCACATATTTAACATTTTGGCAAGTGACTTTAGCACATATTACCAATAGCTACTAAATATAATAAATTACATGTTTTTTTCTTTAATGCAAGTGTGTTTTCTAAATATTATTCTATTGTTTTTCATTACATGTCTTGTATTGAACAATGTCCATTGACACCCATTAACATTGTTTTTGTTTACTAATGAACCATTGGTCAGAGTCGCTGTCCACTAAGGTGGTGCTGAAACTGCTACCTGAGAATGGACCTGAAATCAAGCCCAACACAAAGTGTGTCAACTGTGTTTTAACAATGGGTTATATTTATGAAATAACATGGACTGTAATCGGTTAAAATGCTTATTATAATGAAATTAAATTATATATTTTTTGGGATTTACCAAAATAATTTGGGATTTTATCAATGCTTGGAGCCAAATATTGGTTATCTTTTTCTGGGTTTAGAAACTGTAGTCAAATTTGATCCAAACACTTGTTGTATTTTCTGCTCACCTGCTGGCTCTCAAAGGTCCAGGTGCTGTCAGGTAAAGAGGCGTCCAGGACGCTGATGACCTCCTTAAAGTCAGTGGTGCTGCTGGGCTTCACCAAAGTGAAGTCACTGTACTCTGACATTGGAGACATGCAGGACCTGAAGGAGTGACTCTGAGACATGACGTCTCCTCCCAAAACCTCCACGTACTTGATAGGTCCATCACTGTTGAGCTGAATGTGCAGGTTTCTGTTGGGCTTCTTGTCCTCATCACAGTGTGTCCGTCTCATGCAGCAACTAGCGTCGCTTCCGCTGCTCCTCAAGCATTTCACCGCTAAGACCAGCAAAGTCACCAGAGACAGCACGGACACCGAGGCCAGAGACACGATCAAATAGAGCGTGATTGTGCCGCTTGTCTTACTGGGCTCGGACACCTTGTGTCTCAGCTCCAACACGGGCTGGCTCACACCGTCCTCCAGGAGGATGGACAGCGTGACGGTGGCCGACTGGACCGGTTCCCCGTCGTCCTGGACCTCTACAAGCAGCCTCTGAGAGGAGTCGTCGTGCTCGGACACAGCGCGTTTAGTCCTCACCTCCCCTGTGTACACACTGACCGTGAACAAAGAGGCGTCTGTGGCCTCAGACACTTTGTACGAGATCCAGGCGTTGTGGCCCGAGTCCGCGTCCACGGCCGTCACCTTGGTGACCAGCTGGCCCGCCTTGGCCGTGCGGGGCATCCGCAGGTGGGAGGCGGCGTGGGGGGAAGGGTAAATAACGGCGGGGGCGTTGTCGTTCTGGTCCAGGATGAAAACATGGACGGTGGCGTTGCTGCTGAGAGACGGAGAGCCCTGGTCCTTGGCCTGAACCTGGATGTGGAAGACTTTGACTTTCTCGTAGTCAAAGGAGTGCATGCTGTAGATGCTGCCGTTCTCTGAGTTCATGTAAACGTAAGACGACACGGACACCTCGTGCACTTTAGAGTCCACCATGGAGTAAGACACTTTGGCGTTTTGGCCAGCATCCAGGTCACATGCAGACACCGAGTACAGTATAGAACCTGCTACTCCGTTCTCTTTGAGATAAACATTATAAGAGCTCTGAGAGAATACAGGAGGGTTGTCATTGACATCAGTGATGCTGACAGATATCGTTTTCTTACTGGAGAGAGGAGGAGATCCTGAATCAGTGGCTGTTATCTCAATCTTGTACTCAGACACGCTCTCTCTGTCTAAAGCACCACTGGTTACTAGCTCAAAATTTTTGGAAAAAGATGGTTTCAGGGCAAACGGTGAGCTTTTGGGAAGCTGCAGTGTCACCTTTCCGTTATCACCAGAGTCAATGTCTTTAACACTAATCAAAGCCACCACTGTGCCAGATGGAGCATCTTCTCTTACAGGACTGGGTTTAGAAGTCAGAATAATTTCAGGAGCATTATCATTGATGTCTTCAATATTAAGCTGCAGGCGACAGTGACCCTCCATTTCAGGTACACCTTTGTCTTTGGCAGTAATGTCAATCAGATACGATGGGAATGTTTCATAATCTAATTTACCTTTTAAAACTATTTGGCCTGTTTGTTCGTCAATTTCAAATGTTGATAAAACAGCCTCCGCAGTGCGAGACCCGAAGGAATATTTAATTTCACTGTTGACGCCATGATCGTTATCTGTAGCTTTAACTTTCGATACAAATGTTCCTTTCGTGCTATTTTCCTTCAAAGATACTTTGTACTCTTTTTCATCAAAAATAGGAACATTGTCGTTAATATCAAGTACATTAATTATAATTTTACATGTTCCAGATTTAACAGGGTTTCCTCCATCCAGTGCTGTTAATAGCAGCTGATGAACTGACATATTTTCTCTGTCCAAAGATTTTTCTAACACCAACTCTGGTGCCGTAAGACCATTTTTTTCGGTTTTAAATTTCAAAGAAAAATAATCATTTTTTAATATTGTGTAACTCCTTAAGGAATTTCCCCCAACATCAGGATCCTCTGCACTCTCCAAAGGGAAACGTGTACCGACCGCAACCAATTCTGGTATTCTAAGATTAATTTCGGTTGTCAAAAAACGAGGTGAATTGTCGTTAATGTCTTTGATTTCTACCTCAATTCGATGTGATCTCAATGGATTTTCCACCACGACCTGCAGAGGGAGCACACAGCTGGCACTTTGTCCGCATAAAGCCTCTCTGTCTATTCTGTCATTGACCAGCAGCTCGCCCTTCCCCGCATCCACGCTGAAATACTGCTTACCAGCCTCAGAGGCGACACGCAGCTTGCGCTCAAATATCTCAGACAGTCCCAAAGACAGATCTTTGGCCAGATTTCCCACCACAGAACCTTGTTTGAGCTCCTCTGGGATGCTGTAACGAGTCTGTGCATCCACTGTAGTCCACAAGAGAAAGACCTGATGCCACAAAAGAGCCTGCCATCTCCAGTCTCTGTATCCTATTGTCTTTGTCATCCTCGATCCTCTAAAATGCATCAATTCCAATCCAAAAGAAGACAGGCCATGAAGACAAAATCCATATTCCCAACAAGCGACATGGTGAGTGAAAACAAGATCCGTTCATAATCAAAAATATAAGTGCAAATAAATGAAATCCTGGCAGTACATGACTGATGTACCTTCTCTCCTCTCTACACTGAGCATTGTGGTTGTGTTGCTAAGTATGGGGGGAGGGAGAAGATCTCTTTGTACGCCTCTGACTGCTATTGGTGCTCAGCAGCTTTCACCCTCAGCCAATCAGAGGCACTCTGTGCAGCACTGTTACACACACACACACACACACACACACACACACACACACACACACACACACACACACACTGCTTATCTGCAGTGACTGCAGAGCAAGTATACAGATTCAAATAGAAAAAATTAACATATTTAATTTAGGTTACTATGATGATTACAATTAATAAAATTATTGTGACTTATACCCACAATATTCGGTACACTTTCTATTCCAATAATTCACATCAGTGCAAAGACAATGTTGTCCAGGTTCAGTTATGTGTATCATTGTGGTTGTTGTTTACAATCATGTAGACCTGCACATCTTAATATTTGAATACCCTTTTGAAGCTACAATACACGAGAGGAAAGTGTTTGAGAAACATTTTAAAGTTGAGTTGTAATTCACTGCCAATTACAACCAATCTTTTAAATAATAATTTTTACATACATATGATCAAAAATGTAAATAACGTCTTGTTTTACTCAACCCTTCTTTGGTGTACCAAATATTGTCGCCAGCAAAGTTATAGCATACCATATTTAATTGATAAATACTACATATTATAGAAAACTGTAAATATTTAAGGGGGGGTTCAAGTTTATTCGACAAATACAGACTACACCACAGTGAAATGCTTTTTTCCACGCTCTTCAAATATTGCATACAGTGGGATCCAAACAGCAATTGCAGAATCTAATACGCTAAATACAAAAAATACAAATGTAATTAATTGTTTGAATGCCGATGTAGTCACACATAAGATTCTACAAAAAAAATATCTTCTATTTATTCTTCTTCTCCTTCCAACAAACTCTGCCGTCTATCAGATTCTCCAGTTTTCATTTGATCTGAAGCATTCGAGCATGAACATGCTTGGCTTGCCAGGAATCGATAGCATATTAGTTTTCCTTTTCCCAAACATCCCAGATTACCAGGATTTCCAGGTTTTCCGTGACATTTTCCCCATTGAAAATAAACGGGCCAATTTTCAAACTGGCCCATTTCCCGCAATTCTTACCTGATTGAAACCGTTCCACCATCCACACACTCTACTCCTCCCGATAATTCAAACTAACATTTTCCAAGTTAAAACATTTCCAGGATTTCCCAGAATTACCAATTTTCCAAAGTCCTTTTCCCACAATTTTCTCTTTCGGCTTCTACTTTTACAGTTTTTAACACTTCCGAATCCAATCCACCATCAAAACATGCAACTTAGTCGGGACCTATGTCTCTTTACGTACAAATTCAAAGAATTCCGAAATATAACTTCTCAGTTACAAATTCTTACTGTTACTTAGGGTTCTCAGCTTTTTTAGTAAATGTATTAAAGGAAAAATGTCCAATGATACCCATTGAAAATAAATAATGGTTACTACTGGAACAATGGTCATAGTTGCCATCAATAAACCCATAGCTTAAACTACTACTTGAAAATGAACCTAACATCAACCACCGCATGAAACAACATAAATTGTGTCAACCGCGTTATAAAAATGGAGTGCAATAGTGAATGAACATGGAGTGTACTCAAATTTAAAAAAAAAAAAAATTAACATGGAAATTAACTGTATTGTGAGAGTTCCAATTTGAAAATATATATATAAGGTTTTCATTAATGCTTGGAGAAAGACTTTGGTTGTCTGTTTTCTGGGTTTAGAAACCGTAGTCAAATTTGATCCAAACACTTGTTGTATTTTCTGCTCACCTGCTGGCTCTCAAAGGTCCAGGTGCTGTCAGGTAAAGAGGCGTCCAGGACGCTGATGACCTCCTTAAAGTCAGTGGTGCTGCTGGGCTTCACCAAAGTGAAGTCACTGTACTCTGACATTGGAGACATGCAGGACCTGAAGGAGTGACTCTGAGACATGACGTCTCCTCCCAGAACCTCCACGTACTTGATAGGTCCATCACTGTTGAGCTGAATGTGCAGGTTTCTGTTGGGCTTCTTGTCCTCATCACAGTGTGTCCGTCTCATGCAGCAACTAGCGTCGCTTCCGCTGCTCCTCAAGCATTTCACCGCTAAGACCAGCAAAGTCACCAGAGACAGCACGGACACCGAGGCCAGAGACACGATCAAATAGAGCGTGATTGTGCCGCTTGTCTTACTGGGCTCGGACACCTTGTGTCTCAGCTCCAACACGGGCTGGCTCACACCGTCCTCCAGCAGGATGGACAGCGTGACGGTGGCCGACTGGACCGGTTCCCCGTCGTCCTGGACCTCTACAAGCAGCCTCTGAGAGGAGTCGTCGTGCTCGGACACAGCGCGTTTAGTCCTCACCTCCCCTGTGTACACACTGACCGTGAACAAAGAGGCGTCTGTGGCCTCAGACACTTTGTACGAGATCCAGGCGTTGTGGCCCGAGTCCGCGTCCACGGCCGTCACCTTGGTGACCAGCTGGCCCGCCTTGGCCGTGCGGGGCACCCGCAGGTGGGAGGCGGCGTGGGGGGAAGGGTAAATAACGGCGGGGGCATTGTCGTTCTGGTCCAGGATGAAAACATGGACGGTGGCGTTGCTGCTGAGGGACGGAGAGCCCTGGTCCTTGGCCTGAACCTGGATGTGGAAGACTTTGACTTTCTCGTAGTCAAAGGAGTGCATGCTGTAGATGCTGCCGTTCTCTGAGTTCATGTAAACGTAAGACGACACGGACACCTCGTGCACTTTAGAGTCCACCATGGAGTAAGACACTTTGGCGTTTTGGCCAGCATCCAGGTCACATGCAGACACCGAGTACAGTATAGAACCTGCTACTCCGTTCTCTTTGAGATAAACATTATAAGAGCTCTGAGAGAATACAGGAGGGTTGTCATTGACATCAGTGATGCTGACAGATATCGTTTTCTTACTGGAGAGAGGAAGAGATCCTGAATCAGTGGCTGTTATCTCAATCTTGTACTCAGACACGCTCTCTCTGTCTAAAGCACCACTGGTGACCAGCGCATAATTGTTAGAAAAAGATGGTTTGAGGGCAAAAGGATATTGTGGGGGTAGATGTAATGTAACTTTACCATTATCCCCCGTGTCAT
Source organism: Nerophis ophidion (assembly GCF_033978795.1). Classification (NCBI taxonomy): domain Eukaryota; kingdom Metazoa; phylum Chordata; class Actinopteri; order Syngnathiformes; family Syngnathidae; genus Nerophis; species Nerophis ophidion. The sequence goes on from NC_084615.1 coordinate 7,097,851, forward strand.
CATCTCTAGCACTGAGTAATGCCACCACAGTGCCAGTAGGAGAGTCCTCACGCACAGGTTTTGAATTAGAAGTGAAAATGATCTCTGGAGCGTTGTCATTCACATCTAAAACCTCGACATGCACAGTGCAATGACCCTCTATTCTCGGATTGCCTTTGTCTTTAGCAGTTAGGTCTATTTCGTAATTTGAAGTGGACTCAAAATCTAAAATTCCTTTTAAAAGTAAAGTGCCGGTCGTATTATCAATAGAAAATATAGAAAGGACATTTTCAGGTGTATGAGCACCAAAAAAATATTCTATTTCTCCATTTGGGCCAACATCCATGTCTGTTGCTTTTGTTTGTGCGATGGTTGCCCCTTTTTCTAGGTTTTCAGCGACCGACACTTTCTGTAATGCTTTCTCAAAGACTGGACCATTGTCATTATTGTCAAGAATTTTGACAGTAATTTGGGATGTGCCTGATTTCAAGGGGCTGCCTCCATCTAGAGCTGTGAGCAAAAGCTGATGAACAGACTTTTTCTCTCTGTCTAAAGGTTTGACTAAAACAAGCTCGGGCACCTTTCTGCCTCCTGCAACCTCTTTAAGTCTAATATTAAAACACTCGTCTTTGCTGAGAGTGTACGACCTGAGCGAATTAGCGCCCACGTCCGGATCAACGGCGCTTTCTACTGGAAAACGGACCCCGACTGACATAGATTCTGCTATCTCCAGCGTGACGTCACTCGAGGGAAACTGGGGCGCGTTATCATTCATGTCCTGTATTTCTACCTCCACACGGAAAAGCTGCAAGGGGTCCTCGATGACGACCTGCAGAGGGAGCACACAGCTGGCGCTTTGTCCGCATAAAGCCTCTCTGTCTATTCTGTCATTGACCAGCAGCTCGCCCTTCCCCGCATCCACGCTGAAATACTGCTTACCAGCCTCAGAGGCGACACGCAGCTTGCGCTCAAATATCTCAGACAGTCCCAAAGACAGATCTTTGGCCAGATTTCCCACCACAGAACCTTGTTTGAGCTCCTCTGGGATGCTGTAACGAGTCTGTGCATCCACTGTAGTCCACAAGAGAAAGACCTGATGCCACAAAAGAGCCTGCCATCTCCAGTCTCTGTATCCTATTGTCTTTGTCATCCTCGATCCTCTAAAATGCATCAATTCCAATCCAAAAGAAGACAGGCCATGAAGACAAAATCCATATTTCCAACATGCGACATGGTGACTGAAAACAAGATCCGTTCATAATCAAAAATATGAGTCTAAATAAATGAAATCCTGGCAGTACATGACTGATGTACCTTCTCTCCTCTCTACACTGAGCATTGTGGTTGTGTTGCTAAGTATGGGGGGAGGGAGAAGATCTCTTTGTACGCCTCTGACTGCTATTGGTGCTCAGCAGCTTTCACCCTCAGCCAATCAGAGGCACTCTGTGCAGCACTGTTACACACACACACACACACACACACACACACACACACACACACACACACACACACACACACACACACACACACACACACACTGCAGATTTGCACTCTCTTTGAAGCAACATATTCAAATAGGACACATTAATAGATTGTTTTGATGATAAGGTAAATACAATGAATAAAAGCATAGTTGTTCATACTTATAACATTATAAGCATTTGCTATTTCCATTAGTCAGATCACTACAACGAAAAAAAAAAATCATCTTTGTCTATTTTTGTGTTTTTTTGTTCAAATTCATACAAAACTGCACTCCATTAGCAAATCCTAATATTTTTCTTTTGTGATATTGCTACATAAGAAAAAAGCATGAGAAATATTCTACAGTGCAGCTGTAATCCATGAAAGACTACAAACAATATATTTGGTAATATTTAAAATAATGAAGCACACTGTAAAAAAATAAATAAATAAATACATGCTTGTTATACACAACCTTGATTGTGAAGTGTATTAACATTTTGGCAAGTGAATTTAGCACATATTACCAATAGCTACTAAATATAATAAATTACATGTTTTTTTCTTTAATGCAAGTGTTTTTTCTAAATATTAATCAATGATTTCATTACATGTCTTGTATTGAACAATGTCCATTGACACCCATTAACATTGTTTTTGTTTACTAATGAACCATTGGTCAGAGTCGCTGTCCACTAAGGTGGTGCTGAAACTGCTACCTGAGAATGGACCTGAAATCAAGCCCAACACAAAGTGTGTCAACTGTGTTTTAACAATGGGTTATATTTATGAAATAACATGGACTGTAATCAGTTAAAATGCTTATTATAATGGAATTAAATTATATATTTTTGGGGATTTACCAAAATAATTTGAGATTTTATCAATGCTTGGAGCCAAATATTGGTTATCTTTTTCTGGGTTTAGAAACTGTAGTCAAATTTGATCCAAACACCTGTTGTATTTTCTGCTCACCTGCTGGCTCTCAAAGGTCCAGGTGCTGTCAGGTAAAGAGGCGTCCAGGACGCTGATGACCTCCTTAAAGTCAGTGGTGCTGCTGGGCTTCACCAAAGTGAAGTCACTGTACTCTGACATTGGAGACATGCAGGACCTGAAGGAGTGACTCTGAGACATGACGTCTCCTCCCAGAACCTCCACGTACTTGATAGGTCCATCACTGTTGAGCTGAATGTGCAGGTTTCTGTTGGGCTTCTTGTCCTCATCACAGTGTGTCCGTCTCATGCAGCAACTAGCGTCGCTTCCGCTGCTCCTCAAGCATTTCACCGCTAAGACCAGCAAAGTCACCAGAGACAGCACGGACACCGAGGCCAGAGACACGATCAAATAGAGCGTGATTGTGCCGCTTGTCTTACTGGGCTCGGACACCTTGTGTCTCAGCTCCAACACGGGCTGGCTCACACCGTCCTCCAGCAGGATGGACAGCGTGACGGTGGCCGACTGGACCGGTTCCCCGTCGTCCTGGACCTCTACAAGCAGCCTCTGAGAGGAGTCGTCGTGCTCGGACACAGCGCGTTTAGTCCTCACCTCCCCTGTGTACACACTGACCGTGAACAAAGAGGCGTCTGTGGCCTCAGACACTTTGTACGAGATCCAGGCGTTGTGGCCCGAGTCCGCGTCCACGGCCGTCACCTTGGTGACCAGCTGGCCCGCCTTGGCCGTGCGGGGCACCCGCAGGTGGGAGGCGGCGTGGGGTGAAGGGTAAATAACGGCGGGGGCGTTGTCGTTCTGGTCCAGGATGAAAACATGGACGGTGGCGTTGCTGCTGAGAGACGGAGAGCCCTGGTCCTTGGCCTGAACCTGGATGTGGAAGACTTTGACTTTCTCGTAGTCAAAGGAGTGCATGCTGTAGATGCTGCCGTTCTCTGAGTTCATGTAAACGTAAGACGACACGGACACCTCGTGCACTTTAGAGTCCACCATGGAGTAAGACACTTTGGCGTTTTGGCCAGCATCCAGGTCACATGCAGACACCGAGTACAGTATAGAACCTGCTACTCCGTTCTCTTTGAGATAAACATTATAAGAGCTCTGAGAGAATACAGGAGGGTTGTCATTGACATCAGTGATGCTGACAGATATCGTTTTCTTACTGGAGAGAGGAGGAGATCCTGAATCAGTGGCTGTTATCTCAATCTTGTACTCAGACACGCTCTCTCTGTCTAAAGCACCACTGGTTACTAGTTCATAACTGTTAGAAAAAGATGGTTTCAGTGTAAAAGGGGAGATTTTTGGGAGCTGCAGTGTTACTTTGCTATTATTAGCAGAGTCTGCATCACGTGATGTTAGCAGAGCCACAACTGATCCTCTTGGTGCATCCTCCCTGACCGGCTGAGGTTCTGAGGTGAGGATAATTTCAGGAGCATTATCATTAACATCAATAACATCAATCTGCACCCGACAGTGACTTTCCATCACAGGAAGTCCTTTGTCCTTGGCAATCACTTCAATCTTGTAAGAAACAGCTTTTTCGTAATCTAATTGTCCTTTTAAAAATATTTCACCTGTTTCTGAATTTAATTCAAATACAGATAAGACAGAATCAGGTGTGCGTGTGCTGAAAAAATATTCAACCTCTCCATTTGGTCCTTCGTCTGCATCATTCGCTATAATTTTAAGTGCAAATGTATCTTTTGCTACATTCTCTTGCAGGGAGGTTTTGTATATATTTTTGTCAAAAACAGGGAAATTATCATTGTTATCAAGCACTATAACATTAATTTGTGCAGTGCCAGACATGACTGGATTCCCTCCGTCTAAAGCAGTCAAGAGAAGCTGATAAGATGCTTTCTTCTCTCTGTCCAGAGGCTTTTCTAACACTAACTCGGGCACTAATTTACCATCCTCAACCTCCTTCATCTTCAAGGTGAAGCAGTCATTTTTAGTCAACGTATAAGTCTTTACAGAATTACTTCCAACATCGTAATCGTCCGCACTTTCCAAAAGAAAACGAGTCCCGACAGCAGCAGATTCAGCAATATTTAAAGATAGTTCTTTTGTATGAAATTGTGGTGAATTGTCGTTAATGTCTTTAATTTCGACCTCAATTCGATGTGATCTTAAAGGATTTTCCACCACGACCTGCAGAGGGAGCACACAGCTGGCACTTTGTCCGCATAAAGCCTCTCTGTCTATTCTGTCATTGACCAGCAGCTCGCCCTTCCCCGCATCCACGCTGAAATACTGCTTACCAGCCTCAGAGGCGACACGCAGCTTGCGCTCAAATATCTCAGACAGTCCCAAAGACAGATCTTTGGCCAGATTTCCCACCACAGAACCTTGTTTGAGCTCCTCTGGGATGCTGTAACGAGTCTGTGCATCCACTGTAGTCCACAAGAGAAAGACCTGATGCCACAAAAGAGCCTGCCATCTCCAGTCTCTGTATCCTATTGTCTTTGTCATCCTCGATCCTCTAAAATGCATCAATTCCAATCCAAAAGAAGACGGGCCATGAAGACAAAATCCATATTCCCAACATGCGACATGGTGAGTGAAAACAAGATCCGTTCATAGTCAAAAATATAAGTCCAAATAAATGAAATCCTGGCAGTACATGACTGATGTACCTTCTCTCCTCTCTACACTGAGCATTGTGGTTGTGTTGCTAAGTATGGGGGGAGGGAGAAGATCTCTTTGTACGCCTCTGACTGCTATTGGTGCTCAGCAGCTTTCACCCTCAGCCAATCAGAGGCACTCTGTGCAGTACACACACACACACACACACACACACACACACACACACACACACACACACACACACACACACACACACACACACACACACTGCATATTTGCACTCTCTTTGAAGCAGCATATTCAAATAGGACACATTAATTGATTGTTTTGATGATACAGTAAATACAATGAATAAAAGCATAGTGTTTCATACTCATAACATTATAAGCGTTTGCTATTTCCATTAGTCTGATCACTACAAGGAAAAAAATAATAATTTGTCTATTTTTGTGTTTTTTGTTCAAATTCATACAAAACTGCAATGCATTAGCAATTCCTAATATTTTTCTTTTGTGTTATTGCTACATAAGAAGAAAGCATATGAGAAATATTTTACAGTGCAGCTGTAATCCATTAAACTACAAACAATATATTTGGTAATATTTAAAATAATGAAGCACAATGTAAAAAAGAATAAAATAAATACATGCTTGTTATACACAACCTTGATTGTGAGGTGTATTAACATTTTGGCAAGTGACTTTAGCACATATTACCAATAGCTACTAAATATAATAAATTACATGTTTTTTTTCTTTAATGCAAGTGTTTTTTTTTAATATTAATCAATGATTTCATTACATGTCTTGTATTGAACAATGTCCATTGACACCCATTAACATTGTTTTTGTTTACTAATGAACCATTGGTCAGAGTTGCTGTCCACTAAGGTGGTGCTGAAACTGCTACCTGAGAATGGACCTGAAATCAAGCCCAACACAAAGTGTGTCAATTGTGTTTTAACAATGGGTTATATTTATGAAATAACATGGACTGTACTCAGTTAAAATGCTTATTATAATGGAATTAAATTATATTTTTTAAGGTATTTACCAAAATAATTTAGGATTTTATCAATGCTTGGAGAAAAATATTGGTTATCTTTTTCTGGGTTTAGAAACTGTAGTCAAATTTGATCCAAACACTTGTTGTATTTTCTGCTCACCTGCTGGCTCTCAAAGGTCCAGGTGCTGTCAGGTAAAGAGGCGTCCAGGACGCTGATGACCTCCTTAAAGTCAGTGGTGCTGCTGGGCTTCACCAAAGTGAAGTCACTGTACTCTGACATTGGAGACATGCAGGACCTGAAGGAGGGACTCTGAGACATGACGTCTCCTCCCAGAACCTCCACGTACTTGATAGGTCCATCACTGTTGAGCTGAATGTGCAGGTTTCTGTTGGGCTTCTTGTCCTCATCACAGTGTGTCCGTCTCATGCAGCAACTAGCGTCGCTTCCGCTGCTCCTCAAGCATTTCACCGCTAAGACCAGCAAAGTCACCAGAGACAGCACGGACACCGAGGCCAGAGACACGATCAAATAGAGCGTGATTGTGCCGCTTGTCTTACTGGGCTCGGACACCTTGTGTCTCAGCTCCAACACGGGCTGGCTCACACCGTCCTCCAGCAGGATGGACAGCGTGACGGTGGCCGACTGGACCGGTTCCCCGTCGTCCTGGACCTCTACAAGCAGCCTCTGAGAGGAGTCGTCGTGCTCGGACACAGCGCGTTTAGTCCTCACCTCCCCTGTGTACACACTGACCGTGAACAAAGAGGCGTCTGTGGCCTCAGACACTTTGTACGAGATCCAGGCGTTGTGGCCCGAGTCCGCGTCCACGGCCGTCACCTTGGTGACCAGCTGGCCCGCCTTGGCCGTGCGGGGCACCCGCAGGTGGGAGGCGGCGTGGGGGGAAGGGTAAATAACAGCAGGGGCGTTGTCGTTCTGGTCCAGGATGAAAACATGGACGGTGGCGTTGCTGCTGAGAGACGGAGAGCCCTGGTCCTTGGCCTGAACCTGGATGTGGAAGACTTTGACTTTCTCGTAGTCAAAGGAGTGCATGCTGTAGATGCTGCCGTTCTCTGAGTTCATGTAAACGTAAGACGACACGGACACCTCGTGCACTTTAGAGTCCACCATGGAGTAAGACACTTTGGCGTTTTGGCCAGCATCCAGGTCACATGCAGACACCGAGTACAGTATAGAACCTGCAACTCCGTTCTCTTTGAGATAAACATTATAAGAGCTCTGAGAGAATACAGGAGGGTTGTCATTGACATCAGTGATGCTGACAGATATCGTTTTCTTACTGGAGAGAGGAGGAGATCCTGAATCAGTGGCTGTTATCTCAATCTTGTACTCAGACACGCTCTCTCTGTCTAAAGCACCACTGGTGACCAGCGCATAATTGTTAGAAAAAGATGGTTTAAGTGTAAAAGGTAAGCCTTTTTGTAGCTGCAAAGTTACTTTGCTATTATTAGCAGAGTCTGCATCACGTGATGTTAGCAGAGCCACAACTGATCCTCTTGGTGCATCCTCCCTGACCGGCTGGGGTTCTGAGGTGAGGATAATTTCAGGAGCATTGTCATTAACATCAATAACATCAATCTGCACCCGACAGTGACTTTCCATCACAGGAAGTCCTTTGTCCTTGGCAATCACTTCAATCTTGTAAATTGCAGCTTTTTCGTAATCTAATTCTCCTTTTAAGAATATTTCACCTGTTTCTGAATTTAATTCAAATACAGATAAGACAGAATCAGGTGTGCGTGTGCCAAAAAAATATTCTACCTCTCCATTCGGTCCTTCGTCTGCATCATTCGCTGTAATTTTAAGTGCGAATGTGTCTTTGGCCACATTCTCTTGCAAGGAGGTTTTGTATACATTTTTGTCAAACACTGGGAAATTATCGTTGATATCAAGCACTATAACATTAATTTGTGCAGTGCCAGACATGACTGGATTCCCTCCGTCTAAAGCAGTCAAGAGAAGCTGATAAGATGCTTTCTTCTCTCTGTCCAGAGGCTTTTCTAACACTAACTCGGGCACTAATTTACCATCCTCAACCTCCTTCATCTTCAACGTGAAGCAGTCATTTTTAGTCAACGTATAAGTCTTTACCGAATTACTTCCAACATCGTAATCTTCCGCACTTTCCAAAAGAAAACGAGTCCCGACAGCGGCAGATTCAGCAATATTTAAAGATAGTTCTTTTGTATGAAATCGTGGAAAATTGTCGTTAATGTCTTTAATTTCAACCTCAATTCGATGCAAATTCAGAGGATTTTCCACCACGACCTGCAGAGGGAGCACACAGCTGGCGCTTTGTCCGCATAAAGCCTCTCTGTCTATTCTGTCATTGACCAGCAGCTCGCCCTTCCCCGCATCCACGCTGAAATACTGCTTACCAGCCTCAGAGGCGACACGCAGCTTGCGCTCAAATATCTCAGACAGTCCCAAAGACAGATCTTTGGCCAGATTTCCCACCACAGAACCTTGTTTGAGCTCCTCTGGGATGCTGTAACGAGTCTGTGCATCCACTGTAGTCCACAAGAGAAAGACCTGATGCCACAAAAGAGCCTGCCATCTCCAGTCTCTGTATCCTATTGTCTTTGTCATCCTCGATCCTCTAAAATGCATCAATTCCAATCCAAAAGAAGACAGGCCAAGAAGACAAAATCCATATTCCCAACATGCGACATGGTGAGTGAAAACAAGATCCGTTCATAATCAAAAATATAAGTCCAAATAAATGAAATCCTGGCAGTACATGACTGATGTACCTTCTCTCCTCTCTACACTGAGCATTGTGGTTGTGTTGCTAAGTATGGGGGGAGGGAGAAGATCTCTTTGTACGCCTCTGACTGCTATTGGTGCTCAGCAGCTTTCACCCTCAGCCAATCAGAGGCACTCTGTGCAGCACTGTTACACACACACACACACACACACACACACACACACACACACACACACACACACACACACACACACACACACACACACACACATTACTGATCTGCACTCATTGTAGAGCAAGTACAGATTCAAATAGGAAACATTTACACATTATGTTTTGATATTATGATGATTAAAATAAATAAAAACATGCGGTTTTACCCACATTAGATGTTTTTGATATTCCAATTATTCATATCACTACAAAGGAAATCAATGTTTAGAAACAGTTAAGTGTACTATTGTGATAGTTGTTCACATATATATGTAGAACTGTACGGCATTAGTGGTTTCCAATCGTTTGGATACCTGTTATAGAAATATAAGAGGGAAGCATATACGAAACACAGTGCAGTTGTATCCAGTGCCAACTAAAACAATTATATGTTGTACTATTTATCAAAATTAAGTACTACTAACGTAGTAAATGGAGACTTCTTTTAGAGAACCCTTTTTTTCAAGTGTACACAACATTTTGGCCAGTTAGTACTGTGTAGCATAACATAAAATTGCCAAAAGCTCCTAAATATTTCAAAATACTTTTGTTCTAATTCAATGTAAGTATTTTTCAAAACATAAGTCAGTTCTGATAATCAGGTTATCATATAAAAATGTTCATAGACACCCACTTAAAATGATACAATATAATGGTTAGTATGGACAATAGGTCAAAGTCACTGTCCCCCAACATGGTGCTGAAAGTGTTACCTGAGGATGGACCTGAAGTCAACCACGACATTACACAACAGAAAGTGTGTTGACAGTATTTCCACAAGGCGTTGCATTTATGAATGAACAATCAGTACAAAGAAAAAATTGTTCGGTATCAGTTATGTGTATAATAATATAATAATGAACTGCATCTGCAGTTTCTAATACTTTTGTCACTTGTTATAGCTACAGCACATGTGAGAAACATTTTACAGTGCAGTTTTAATCCACATGCCAACAACAACCAATATACCTTTCAATAATTATTATAAGTACACATGATTAACAATGAAAAATGACGCTTTATATACACAACTCTTTCTAGGTGTACTTAACATATTTGCCGGTAAGTTTATAGTACAACATATAGAATTGATAATAGCTACTTTGTAATCTTATAGAATAGTCTACATATTTTATTATTTATTATAAATATTTTTTTTGCAAATTCAAGTCAATTATGTTTGTAAATATAATAGATAATACTCTACATTGACATCTATTAACATTGTATAATGGTGACTACTGGAAAATTGGTCAAAGTCACTGTCCACCAACTTGGTGCTGAAAGTGCTACCTGAGAATGGACCTGAAATCAACCACGACATTACACAACAGAAAGTGTGTTGACAGTATTTCCACAAGGCGTTGCATTTATGAATGAACAATCAGTACAAAGAAAAAATTGTTCGGTATCAGTTATGTGTATAATAATATAATAATGAACTGCATCTGCAGTTTCTAATACTTTTGTCACTTGTTATAGCTACAGCACATGTGAGAAACATTTTACAGTGCAGTTTTAATCCACATGCCAACAACAACCAATATACCTTTCAATAATTATTATAAGTACACATGATTAACAATGAAAAATGACGCTTTATATACACAACTCTTTCTAGGTGTACTTAACATATTTGCCGGTAAGTTTATAGTACAACATATAGAATTGATAATAGCTACTTTGTAATCTTATAGAATAGTCTACATATTTTATTATTTATTATAAATATTTTTTTTGCAAATTCAAGTCAATTATGTTTGTAAATATAATAGATAATACTCTACATTGACATCTATTAACATTGTATAATGGTGACTACTGGAAAATTGGTCAAAGTCACTGTCCACCAACTTGGTGCTGAAAGTGCTACCTGAGAATGGACCTGAAATCAACCACAACATTACACAACATGAAGTGTGTTGACTGTATTTAGACAGTGTGTTACATTTATGAATGAACATGGACTGTACTATAATAAAAATGCATATTAATAGGTAACTAAATGATATTTTGAAAGCTCCAACTAAAGGGAAGCTAAGAATTTGTCTCTTAATGCTTGGAGAAAGAGTTTGGTTATCTTTTTTCTGGGTTTAGAAACCGTAGTCAAATTTGATCCAAACACTTGTTGTATTTTCTGCTCACCTGCTGGCTCTCAAAGGTCCAGGTGCTGTCAGGTAAAGAGGCGTCCAGGACGCTGATGACCTCCTTAAAGTCAGTGGTGCTGCTGGGCTTCACCAAAGTGAAGTCACTGTACTCTGACATTGGAGACATGCAGGACCTGAAGGAGTGACTCTGAGACATGACGTCTCCTCCCAGAACCTCCACGTACTTGATAGGTCCATCACTGTTGAGCTGAATGTGCAGGTTTCTGTTGGGCTTCTTGTCCTCATCACAGTGTGTCCGTCTCATGCAGCAACTAGCGTCGCTTCCGCTGCTCCTCAAGCATTTCACCGCTAAGACCAGCAAAGTCACCAGAGACAGCACGGACACCGAGGCCAGAGACACGATCAAATAGAGCGTGATTGTGCCGCTTGTCTTACTGGGCTCGGACACCTTGTGTCTCAGCTCCAACACGGGCTGGCTCACACCGTCCTCCAGCAGGATGGACAGCGTGACGGTGGCCGACTGGACCGGTTCCCCGTCGTCCTGGACCTCTACAAGCAGCCTCTGAGAGGAGTCGTCGTGCTCGGACACAGCGCGTTTAGTCCTCACCTCCCCTGTGTACACACTGACCGTGAACAAAGAGGCGTCTGTGGCCTCAGACACTTTGTACGAGATCCAGGCGTTGTGGCCCGAGTCCGCGTCCACGGCCGTCACCTTGGTGACCAGCTGGCCCGCCTTGGCCGTGCGGGGCACCCGCAGGTGGGAGGCGGCGTGGGGGGAAGGGTAAATAACGGCGGGGGCGTTGTCGTTCTGGTCCAGGATGAAAACATGGACGGTGGCGTTGCTGCTGAGAGACGGAGAGCCCTGGTCCTTGGCCTGAACCTGGATGTGGAAGACTTTGACTTTCTCGTAGTCAAAGGAGTGCATGCTGTAGATGCTGCCGTTCTCTGAGTTCATGTAAACGTAAGACGACACGGACACCTCGTGCACTTTAGAGTCCACCATGGAGTAAGACACTTTGGCGTTTTGGCCAGCATCCAGGTCACATGCAGACACCGAGTACAGTATAGAACCTGCTACTCCGTTCTCTTTGAGATAAACATTATAAGAGCTCTGAGAGAATACAGGAGGGTTGTCATTGACATCAGTGATGCTGACAGATATCGTTTTCTTACTGGAGAGAGGAGGAGATCCTGAATCAGTGGCTGTTATCTCAATCTTGTACTCAGACACGCTCTCTCTGTCTAAAGCACCACTGGTGACCAGCGCATAATTGTTAGAAAAAGAGCTTTTCAGGTCAAACGGAAACCCCTTTTTCATGCGTAACGTCACATTACCGTTATTACCAGAGTCAAGATCACGAGCACTAATCAGGGCCACCACGGTCCCACTCGGGGCGTCCTCACGTACAGGTTTAGGCTGAGAAGTGAGGACAATTTCTGGAGGATTATCGTTAAAGTCCATCACGTCAACTTGGACACGACAGTGTCCCTCCATCTCAGGGCTGCCTTTATCTTTAGCAGTGATATCAATGTCATAGGACTTGACTGTCTCATAGTCTAACTCGCCTTTTAAACGGATCTCACCACTAATGGCATCCATATTAAATACTGACAAGACAGAGTCTGATGTCCTGGAGCCGAATGAATATTCTATTTCACCATTCGAACCTTCATCTGCATCTGTTGCTTTAGGTCTCATAATAACAGTCCCTTTTGGGCTTTTTTCACCCACTGTTACTTTGTAAAGGTTTTTCTCAAACACAGGAAAATTATCATTATTGTCAAGAACATTTATGGTAATTTGTGATGTCCCAGTTCTAGCTGGACTGCCCCCGTCTAACGCAGTTAATAATATTTTGTGAACTGCTTTCTTCTCTCTGTCAAGAGGCTTGTCTAAAACAAGCTCAGGGACAGATTTTCCGCCCTCTATTTCTTTTATTCGAAGTGAACAGCAGTCATTTTTACTGAGAGTATAAGATTTGATAGAATTGCTCCCAACATCAGGGTCAGCTGCACTCTTTAAAGGAAAACGTGTGCCTACAGCTGCAGATTCCGCTAATTTTAAAGATAAGTCTTTAGAAATGAAACTTGGAGAATTATCATTAATGTCTCGTATTTCAACTTCAATTCGATGCAACTGCAAGGGGTCCTCGATGACGACCTGCAGAGGGAGCACACAGCTGGCACTTTGTCCGCATAAAGCCTCTCTGTCTATTCTGTCATTGACCAGCAGCTCGCCCTTCCCCGCATCCACGCTGAAATACTGCTTACCAGCCTCAGAGGCGACACGCAGCTTGCGCTCAAATATCTCAGACAGTCCCAAAGACAGATCTTTGGCCAGATTTCCCACCACAGAACCTTGTTTGAGCTCCTCTGGGATGCTGTAACGAGTCTGTGCATCCACTGTAGTCCACAAGAGAAAGACCTGATGCCACAAAAGAGCCTGCCATCTCCAGTCTCTGTATCCTATTGTCTTTGTCATCCTCGATCCTCTAAAATGCATCAATTCCAATCCAAAAGAAGACAGACCATGAAGACAAAATCCATATTTCCAACAAGCGACATGGTGAGTGAAAACAAGATCCGTTCATAATCAAAAATATGAGTCCAAATAAATGAAATCCTGGCAGTACATGACTGATGTACCTTCTCTCCTCTCTACACTGAGCATTGTGGTTGTGTTGCTAAGTATGGGGGGAGGGAGAAGATCTCTTTGTACGCCTCTGACTGCTATTGGTGCTCAGCAGCTTTCATCCTCAGCCAATCAGAGGCACTCTGTGCAGCACTGTTACACACACACACACACACACACACACACACACACACACACACACACACACACACACACACACACACACACACACACACACACACACACACACACTGCAGATTTGCACTCTCTTTGAAGCAACATATTTAAATAGGACACATTAATAGATTGTTTTGGTGATAAGGTAAATACAATGAATAAAAGCATAGTTATTCATACTTATAAAATTATAAGCATTTGCCATTTCCATTAGTCAGATCACTACAACGAAAACAAAACAAAACATTTTTGTCTATTTTTGTGTTTTTTGTTCAAATTCATACAAAACTGCACTGCATTAGCAAATCCTAATATTTTTCTTTTGGGATATTGCTACATAAGAAGAAAGCATGAGAAATATTTTACAGTGCAGCTGTAATCCATTAAAGACTACAAACAATATATTTGGTAATATTTAAAATAATGAAGCACAATGTAAAAAATAATAAATTAAATACATGCTTGTTATACACAACCTTGATTGTGAGGTGTATTAACATTTTGGCAAGTGAATTTAGCACATATTACCATCCATCCATCCATTTTCTACCACTTATTCCCTTTTGGGGTCGTGGGGGGCGCTGGCGCCTATCTCAGCTACAATCGGGCGGAAGTCGCCACCTCATCGCAGGGCCAACACAGACAACATTCACACTCACATTCACACACTAGGGCCAATTTAGTGTTGCCAATCAACCTATCCCCAGGTGCAATAGATACTAAATATAATAAATTACATGTTTTTTTCTTTAATGCAAGTGTGTTTTCTAAATATTATTCTATTTTTTCATTACATGTCTTGTATTAAACAATGTCCATTGACACCCATTAACATTGTTTTTGTTTACTAATGAACCATTGGTCAGAGTCGCTGTCCACTAAGGTGGTGCTGAAACTGCTACCTGAGAATGGACCTGAAATGCACCCTAACACAGTGTGTCAACTGTGTTTTAACAACGGGTTATATTTATGAAATAACATGGACTGTACTCAGTTAAAAATGCTTATTATAATGGAATTAAATTATATTTTTTAAGGGATATACCAAAATAAATTAGGATTTTATCAATGCTTGGAGAAAAATATTGGTTATCTTTTTCTGGGTTTAGAAACTGTAGTCAAATTTGATCCAAACACTTGTTGTATTTTCTGCTCACCTGCTGGCTCTCAAAGGTCCAGGTGCTGTCAGGTAAAGAGGCGTCCAGGACGCTGATGACCTCCTTAAAGTCAGTGGTGCTGCTGGGCTTCACCAAAGTGAAGTCACTGTACTCTGACATTGGAGACATGCAGGACCTGAAGGAGTGACTCTGAGACATGACGTCTCCTCCCAGAACCTCCACGTACTTGATAGGTCCATCACTGTTGAGCTGAATGTGCAGGTTTCTGTTGGGCTTCTTGTCCTCATCACAGTGTGTCCGTCTCATGCAGCAACTAGCGTCGCTTCCGCTGCTCCTCAAGCATTTCACCGCTAAGACCAGCAAAGTCACCAGAGACAGCACGGACACCGAGGCCAGAGACACGATCAAATAGAGCGTGATTGTGCCGCTTGTCTTACTGGGCTCGGACACCTTGTGTCTCAGCTCCAACACGGGCTGGCTCACACCGTCCTCCAGCAGGATGGACAGCGTGACGGTGGCCGACTGGACCGGTTCCCCGTCGTCCTGGACCTCTACAAGCAGCCTCTGAGAGGAGTCGTCGTGCTCGGACACAGCGCGTTTAGTCCTCACCTCCCCTGTGTACACACTGACCGTGAACAAAGAGGCGTCTGTGGCCTCAGACACTTTGTACGAGATCCAGGCGTTGTGGCCCGAGTCCGCGTCCACGGCCGTCACCTTGGTGACCAGCTGGCCCGCCTTGGCCGTGCGGGGCACCCGCAGGTGGGAGGCGGCGTGGGGGGAAGGGTAAATAACGGCGGGGGCGTTGTCGTTCTGGTCCAGGATGAAAACATGGACGGTGGCGTTGCTGCTGAGAGACGGAGAGCCCTGGTCCTTGGCCTGAACCTGGATGTGGAAGACTTTGACTTTCTCGTAGTCAAAGGAGTGCATGCTGTAGATGCTGCCGTTCTCTGAGTTCATGTAAACGTAAGACGACACGGACACCTCGTGCACTTTAGAGTCCACCATGGAGTAAGACACTTTGGCGTTTTGGCCAGCATCCAGGTCACATGCAGACACCGAGTACAGTATAGAACCTGCTACTCCGTTCTCTTTGAGATAAACATTATAAGAGCTCTGAGAGAATACAGGAGGGTTGTCATTGACATCAGTGATGCTGACAGATATCGTTTTCTTACTGGAGAGAGGAGGAGATCCTGAATCAGTGGCTGTTATCTCAATCTTGTACTCAGACACGCTCTCTCTGTCTAAAGCACCACTGGTTACTAATTCATAACTGTTAGAAAAAGATGGTTTAAGAGTAAAAGGATTTCCTTTAGGAAGCTCTAAAGTCACTTTACTGTTTTCACCAGAGTCAAGATCACGTGCACTCAGCAAAGCCACAACAGTCCCACTAACAGAGTCCTCTGGTACAGGACTGGGTTTAGAAGTCAGAATAATTTCAGGAGCATTATCATTAACATCTAATACATCAACCTGCACGCTGCAATGGCCCTCCATTTTTGGCAACCCTTTATCTTTCGCACTAATGTCAATTCGATAGGAGGACTGCTGTTCATGGTCCAAATTATTTTTTAGAAACATATCCCCGCTGACAGGGTGTATATAAAATAATGCCTGCACTGATGGTGGTGTATGTATGCCCAGAGAGTACTCTATTTCACCATTTGGACCATCGTCTATGTCTGTTGCCTTTGTTTTAATAATAAAAGAGCCATTTGGGCTGTTTTCTTGAACCGATATTTTATATAATTTATATTCAAATGAAGGAACATTGTCATTATTATCAAGAACAATTATGGTTATCTTTGATGTTCCAGATTTGACCGGATTTCCACCATCCAAAGCTGTAAGAATCAAATTGTGAACAGCTTTTTTCTCACGATCTAATGATTTATTTAACACCAGTTCAGGTATTTTTCTTCCATTTTCAAGCTCCCTTATTTTTAATGTAAAGCATTCGTCTTTGCTGAGTGTATATGTCCTTACTGTGTTACTTCCTACATCAGGATCCTCTGCACTCTCCAGGAGAAAATGCACACCTACAACAGTGGATTCGGCTATTTCTATGCGGTGCTCGGTTTTGACAAAACTAGGAGCATTGTCATTGACGTCTTTTATTTCCACCTCAAACCGATGTAATTGTAACGGATTTTCCACCACGACCTGCAGAGGGAGCACACAGCTGGCGCTTTGTCCGCATAAAGCCTCTCTGTCTATTCTGTCATTGACCAGCAGCTCGCCCTTCCCCGCATCCACGCTGAAATACTGCTTACCAGCCTCAGAGGCGACACGCAGCTTGCGCTCAAATATCTCAGACAGTCCCAAAGACAGATCTTTGGCCAGATTTCCCACCACAGAACCTTGTTTGAGCTCCTCTGGGATGCTGTAACGAGTCTGTGCATCCACTGTAGTCCACAAGAGAAAGACCTGATGCCACAAAAGAGCCTGCCATCTCCAGTCTCTGTATCCTATTGTCTTTGTCATCCTCGATCCTCTAAAATGCATCAATTCCAATCCAAAAGAAGACGGACCAAGAAGACAAAATCCATATTTCCAACATGCGACATGGTGAGTGAAAACAAGATCCGTTCATAATCAAAAATATAAGTGCAAATAAATGAAATCCTGGCAGTACATGACTGATGTACCTTCTCTCCTCTCTACACTGAGCATTGTGGTTGTGTTGCTAAGTATGGGGGGAGGGAGAAGATCTCTTTGTACGCCTCTGACTGCTATTGGTGCTCAGCAGCTTTCACCCTCAGCCAATCAGAGGCACTCTGTGCAGCACTGTTACACACACACACACACACACACACACACACACACACACACACTACTGATCTGCACTCATTTGTAGAGCAAGTACAGATTCAAATAGGAAACATTTACACATTATGTTTTGATATTATGATGATTAAAATAAATAAAAACATGCTGTTTTACCCACATTAGATGTTTTTGATATTCCAATTATTCATATCACTACAAAGGAAAACAATGTTTAGAAACAGTTAAGTGTAATATTGTGATAGTTGTTCACATATATATGTAGAACTGTACGGCATTAGTGGTTTCCAATCGTTTGGATACCTGTTATAGAAATATAACATGGAAGCATATACGAAACACTCAGTGCAGTTGTATCCACTGCCAACTAAAACCAATATATGTTGTACTATTCACCGAAATTAAGTACTATTAACATAGTAAATGGAGGCTTGTTTTGCAGAACCCTTTTTGTCAAGTGTACGCAACATTTTGGCCAGTTAGTACTGTGTAACATAACATAAAATTGCCAATCGTTCCTAAATATTTCAAAATACTTTTGTTCTAATTAAATGTAAGTATTTTTCAAAACATAAGTCAGTTCTGATAGTCAATTTATTATATAAAAATGTCCATTGACACCCTCTTAAAATTATACAATATAATGGTTGGTATGGACAATTGGTCAAAGTCACTGTCCACCAACATGGTGCTGAAAGTGCTACCTGAGGATGGACCTGAAGTCAACCACGACATTACACAACAGAAAGTGTGTTGACAGTATTTCCACAAGGTGTTGCATTTATGAATGAACAATCACTACAAATAAAATATTGTTCAGTTTCAGTTACAGTGGGGCAAAAAAGTATTTAGTCAGCCAGCGATTGTGCAAGTTCTCCCACTTAAAATGATGACAGAGGTCTGTAATTTTCATCATAGGTACACTTCAACTGTGAGAGACAGAATGTGAAAAGAAAATCCAGAAATTCACCTTGTAGGAATTTTAAAAAAATTGTAAATTATGGTGGAAAATAAGTATTTGGTCACTTCCAACAAGGAAGATCTCTGGCTCTCACAGACCTGTAACTTCTTCTTTAAGAAGCTCTTCTGTCCACCACTCGTTACCTGTATTAAGGGCACTTGTTTGAACTCGTTATCTGTATAAAAGACACCTGTCCACAGCCTCAATCAGTCAGTCTCCAAACTCCACTATGGTCAAGACCAAAGAGCTGTTGAAGGACACCAGGAAAATAATTGTAGACCTGCACCAGACTGGGAAGAGTCAATCTACAATAGGCAAGTAGCTTGGTGTGAAAAAAATCAACAGTGGGAGCAATTATCCACTGATAATCTCCCTCGATTTAGGTCTCTACGCAAGATCTCATCCCGTAGGGTCAAAATGATCATGAGAACAGTGAGCAAAAATCCCAGAACCACACGGGGGGACCTTGTGAATGACCTGCAGAGAGCTGGGACCAAAGTAACAAAGGTTACCATCAGTAACACACTACGCCGACAGGGAATCAAATCCTGCAGTGCCAGACGTGCCCCCCTGCTTAAACCAGTGCATGTCCAGGCCCGTCCGAAGTTTGCCAGAGAGCACATGGATGATACTGCAGAGGATTGGGAGAATGTCATGTGGTCAGATGAAACCAAAATATAACTTTTTGGTATAAACTCAACTCGTCATGTTTGAAGGAAGAAGAATTCTGAGTTGCATCCCAAGAACACCAAACCTACTGTGAAGCATGGGGGTGGAAACATCATGCTGTGGGGCTGTTTTTCTGCTAAGGGGACAGGACGATTGATCCGTGTTAAGGAAAGAATGAATGGGACCATGTATCGTGAGATTTTGAGCCAAAAACCTTCCATCAGTGAGAGCTTTGAATGGTTGACCAAATACTTATTTTCCAGCATCATTTACAAATATATATTTTTTAATTCCTACAAATTGAATTCCTGGATTTTTTTTCACATTCTGTCTCTCACAGTTGAAGTGTACCTATGATGAAAATTACAGACCTCTGTCATCATTTTAAGTGGGAGAACTTGCACAATCGCTGGCTGACTAAATACTTTTTTGCCCCACTGTATGTGTATAATAATATAATAATGAACTGTTCCGAATGCTTTTGTCATCTGTTATAGCTACAGCACATGTGAGAAACATTTTACAGTGCAGTGTTAATCCACATGCCAAGAACAACCAATATACCTTTTAATATTTATTATAAGTACACATGATTAACAATGAAAAATGACGCTTTATATACACAACTCTTTCTATGTGTACTTGACATATATGCCGGTAAGTTTATAGTACAACATATAGAATTGATAATAGCTACTTTGTAATCTTATAGAATAGTGTACATATTTTATTATTTATTATAAATATATTTTTTTGCAAATTCAAGTCAATTATGTTTGTAAATATAATAGATAATACTCTACATTGACATCTATTAACATTGTATAATGGTGACTACTGGAAAATTGGTCAAAGTCACTGTCCACCAACTTGGTGCTGAAAGTGCTACCTGAGAATGGACCTGAAATCAACCACAACATGAAGTGTGTTGATTGTATTTACACAATGTGTTACATTTATGAATGAACATGGACTGCACTATAATAAAAATGCATACTAATAGGTAACTAAATGATATTTTGAAAGCTCCAACCAAAGGTAAGCTAAGAATTTGTCTCTTAATGCTTGGAGAAAGAGTTTGGTTATCTTTTTTCTGGGTTTAGAAACCGTAGTCAAATTTGATCCAAACACTTGTTGTATTTTCTGCTCACCTGCTGGCTCTCAAAGGTCCAGGTGCTGTCAGGTAAAGAGGCGTCCAGGACGCTGATGACCTCCTTAAAGTCAGTGGTGCTGCTGGGCTTCACCAAAGTGAAGTCACTGTACTCTGACATTGGAGACATGCAGGACCTGAAGGAGTGACTCTGAGACATGACGTCTCCTCCCAGAACCTCCACGTACTTGATAGGTCCATCACTGTTGAGCTGAATGTGCAGGTTTCTGTTGGGCTTCTTGTCCTCATCACAGTGTGTCCGTCTCATGCAGAAACTAGCGTCGCTTCCGCTGCTCCTCAAGCATTTCACCGCTAAGACCAGCAAAGTCACCAGAGACAGCACGGACACCGAGGCCAGAGACACGATCAAATAGAGCGTGATTGTGCCGCTTGTCTTACTGGGCTCGGACACCTTGTGTCTCAGCTCCAACACGGGCTGGCTCACACCGTCCTCCAGCAGGATGGACAGCGTGACGGTGGCCGACTGGACCGGTTCCCCGTCGTCCTGGACCTCTACAAGCAGCCTCTGAGAGGAGTCGTCGTGCTCGGACACAGCGCGTTTAGTCCTCACCTCCCCTGTGTACACACTGACCGTGAACAAAGAGGCGTCTGTGGCCTCAGACACTTTGTACGAGATCCAGGCGTTGTGGCCCGAGTCCGCGTCCACGGCCGTCACCTTGGTGACCAGCTGGCCCGCCTTGGCCGTGCGGGGCACCCGCAGGTGGGAGGCGGCGTGGGGGGAAGGGTAAATAACAGCGGGGGCGTTGTCGTTCTGGTCCAGGATGAAAACATGGACGGTGGCGTTGCTGCTGAGAGACGGAGAGCCCTGGTCCTTGGCCTGAACCTGGATGTGGAAGACTTTGACTTTCTCGTAGTCAAAGGAGTGCATGCTGTAGATGCTGCCGTTCTCTGAGTTCATGTAAACGTAAGACGACACGGACACCTCGTGCACTTTAGAGTCCACCATGGAGTAAGACACTTTGGCGTTTTGGCCAGCATCCAGGTCACATGCAGACACCGAGTACAGTATAGAACCTGCTACTCCGTTCTCTTTGAGATAAACATTATAAGAGCTCTGAGAGAATACAGGAGGGTTGTCATTGACATCAGTGATGCTGACAGATATCGTTTTCTTACTGGAGAGAGGAGGAGATCCTGAATCAGTGGCTGTTATCTCAATCTTGTACTCAGACACGCTCTCTCTGTCTAAAGCACCACTGGTTACTAATTCATAACTGTTAGAAAAAGATGGTTTGAGGGCACAAGGATATTGTGGGGGTAGATGTAATGTAACTTTACCATTATCCCCCGTGTCGTCATCTCTAGCACTGAGTAATGCCACCACAGTGCCAGTAGGAGAGTCCTCACGCACAGGTTTTGAATTAGAAGTGAAAATGATCTCTGGAGCGTTGTCATTCACATCTAAAACGTCGACATGCACAGTGCAATGACCCTCTATTCTCGGATTGCCTTTGTCTTTAGCAGTTAGGTCTATTTCGTAATTTGAAGTGGACTCAAAATCTAAAATTCCTTTTAAAAGTAAAGTGCCGGTCGTATTATCAATAGAAAATATAGAAAGGACATTTTCAGGTGTATGAGCACCAAAAAAATATTCTATTTCTCCATTTGGGCCAACATCCATGTCTGTTGCTTTTGTCCGTGCGATAGTTGCCCCTTTTTCTAGGTTTTCAGCAACTGACACTTTCTGTAATGCTTTCTCAAAGACTGGACCATTGTCATTATTGTCAAGAATTTTGACAGTAATTTGGGATGTGCCCGATTTCACGGGGCTGCCTCCATCTAGAGCTGTGAGCAAAAGCTGATGAACAGACTTTTTCTCTCTGTCTAAAGGTTTGACTAAAACAAGCTCGGGCACCTTTCTGCCTCCTGCAACCTCTTTAAGTCTAATATTAAAACACTCGTCTTTGCTAAGAGTGTACGACCTGAGCGAATTAGCGCCCACGTCCGGATCAACGGCGCTTTCTACTGGAAAACGGACCCCGACTGACATAGATTCTGCTATCTCCAGCGTGACGTCACTCGAGGGAAACTGGGGCGCGTTATCATTCATGTCCTGTATTTCTACCTCCACACGGAAAAGCTGCAAGGGGTCCTCGATGACGACCTGCAGAGGGAGCACACAGCTGGCACTTTGTCCGCATAAAGCCTCTCTGTCTATTCTGTCATTGACCAGCAGCTCGCCCTTCCCCGCATCCACGCTGAAATACTGCTTACCAGCCTCAGAGGCGACACGCAGCTTGCGCTCAAATATCTCAGACAGTCCCAAAGACAGATCTTTGGCCAGATTTCCCACCACAGAACCTTGTTTGAGCTCCTCTGGGATGCTGTAACGAGTCTGTGCATCCACTGTAGTCCACAAGAGAAAGACCTGATGCCACAAAAGAGCCTGCCATCTCCAGTCTCTGTATCCTATTGTCTTTGTCATCCTCGATCCTCTAAAATGCATTAATTCCAATCCAAAAGAAGACAGGCCAAGAAGACAAAATCCATATTCCCAACATACGACATGGTGAGTGAAAACAAGATCCGTTCATAATCAAAAATATAAGTGCAAATAAATGAAATCCTGGCAGTACATGACTGATGTACCTTCTCTCCTCTCTACACTGAGCATTGTGGTTGTGTTGCTAAGTATGGGGGGAGGGAGAAGATCTCTTTGTACGCCTCTGACTGCTATTGGTGCTCAGCAGCTTTCACCCTCAGCCAATCAGAGGCACTCTGTGCAGCACTGTTACACACACACACACACACACACACACACACACACACACACACACACACACACACACACACACACACTGCTTATCTGCAGTGACTGCAGAGCAAGTATACAGATTCAAATAGAAACCATGAACATATTTAATTTAGGTTACTATGATGATTACAATTAATAAAATTATTGTGACTTATACCCACAATATTCGGTACACTTTCTATTCCAATAATTCACATCAGTGCAAAGACAATGTGGTCCAGGTTCAGTTATGTGTATCATTGTGGTTGTTGTTTACAATCATGTAGACCTGCACATCTTAATATTTGAATACCCTTTTGAAGCTACAATACACGAGAGGAAAGTATTTGAGAAACATTTTAAAGTTGAGTTGTAATTCACTGCCAATTACAACCAATCTTTTAAATAATAATTTTTACATACATATGATTAAAAATGTAAATAACGTCTTGTTTTACTCAACCCTTCTTTGGTGTACCAAATATTGTCGCCAGCAAAGTTATAGCATACCATATTTAATTGATAAATACTACATATTATAGAAAACTGTAAATATTTAAGGGGGAGGTGGGGGGCGGGTTCAAGTTTATTTGACAAATAAAGACTACACCACAGTGAAATGCTTTTTTCCACGCTCTTCACACACACTGCTGATCCGCACTCTTTTTAAAGCAGCATATTCAGGACACATTAATAGATTGTTTTGATGATACGGTAAATACAGTGAATAAATGTACTGCTCTTCATACTCATAACATTATATGCATTTGCTATTTCCATTAGTCACGTCACTACAAGGAAAAACAAAATTGGGTTAGTTTTGTCCATTTGTGTGTCTTTTTGTTCAAATCCATACAAAACTGCACCGCATAAGCGATTCCTAATATTTTGCTTACGTGTTATTGCTACAGAAGACAAAAGCATATGTCTAGCATTAAAATATTACAGTTGGTACAAAATGCGGCTGCTAGACTTTTGACAAGAACAAGAAAGTTTGATCACATTACGCCTGTACTGTATATACCTTTATATACATATATACATACATATATACCTATACTGTATATACCTTTATATACATATATACATACATATATACCTATACTGTATATACCTTTATATACATATATACATACATATATACCTGTACTGTATATACCTTTATATACATATATACATACATATATACCTATACTGTATATACCTTTATATACATATATACATACATATATACCTATACTGTATATACCTTTATATACATATATACATACATATATACCTATACTGTATATACCTTTATATACATATATACATACATATATACCTATACTGTATATACCTTTATATACATATATACATACATATATACCTATACTGTATATACCTTTATATACATATATACATACATATATACCTGTACTGTATATACCTTTATATACATATATACATACATATATACCTATACTGGCTCACCTGCACTGGCTTCCTGTGCACTTAAGATGTGACTTTAAGGTTTTACTACTTACGTATAAAATACTACACGGTCTAGCTCCATCCTATCTTGCCGATTGTATTGTACCATATGTCCCGGCAAGAAATCTGCGTTCAAAAGACTCCGGCTTATTAGTGATTCCTAGAGCCCCAAAAAAGTCTGCGGGCTATAGAGCGTTTTCCTTTCGGGCTCCAGTACTCTGGAATGCCCTCCCGGTAACAGTTCGAGATGCTACCTCAGTAGAAGCATTTAAGTCTCACCTTAAAACTCATCTGTATACTCTAGCCTTTAAATAGACCTCCTTTTTAGACCAGTTGATCTGCCGCTTCTTTTTTTTTTCTCCTATGTCCCACTCTCCCTTGTGGAGGGGGTCCGGTCCGATGACCATGGATGAAGTACTGGCTGTCCAGAGTCGAGACCCAGGATGGAACGCTCGTCGAGACCCAGGATGGACCGCTCGCCTGTATCGGTTAGGGACATCTCTACGCTGCTGATCCGCTTGAGATGGTTTCCTGTGGACGGGACTCTCGCTGCTGTCTTGGATCCGCTTGAACTGAACTCTCGCGGCTGTGTTGGAGCCACTATGGATTGAACTTTCACAGTATCATGTTAGAACCGCTCGACATCCATTGCTTTCGGTCCCCTAGAGGGGGAGGGGGTTGCCCACATTTGAGGTCCTCTCCAAGGTTTCTCACAGTCAGCATTGTCACTGGCGTCCCACTGGATGTGAATTCTCCCTGCCCACTGGGTGTGAGTTTTCCTTGCCCTTTTGTGGGTTCTTCCGAGGATGTTGTAGTCGTAATGATTTGTGCAGTCCTTTGAGACATTTGTGATTTGGGGCTATATAAATAAACATTGATTGATTGATTGACATTTTACAGTGCAGCTGTAATCCATTAAAAACTACAAACAATATATTCGGTAATATTTAAAATAGTAAAGAATAATAAACTATGTAAACATAAACAACAAAACGCTTGATATACACAACCTTTATTGTGAGGTAGTACTTTATTAATTTGGCCAGGGAATTTAGAACATATTACCAATAGCCACTACATATAATAAATTACATCTTTTTTTTATAACGCAAGTATTTTTTCTTAATATTAGCCAATAATTTTAATAGATGTCTTGTGTAGAAAAATGTCAATGACAGCCATGAACATTGTTGTTTTGTTACTAATGGAACATTGGTCAATGTTGCTACTCCGTTGTATTTTAAATAAACATTATACTGAGGCTGAGCGAAAACTGCTAATGTAAATTTCTATTTTTTACTGATCAGGTTTATTCGGCAGACACCAAATAAAGTTTAGAACCTGCTACTCCGTTCTATTTTAAATAAACATTATACTAAGGCTGAGCGAAAACTGCTAATGTAAATTTCTATTTTGTACTGATCAAGTTGGAGCGTACAGAATTAGGGCTGACATCAGAATCCTGCACACTTTCTAAAGGAAACCTTGCGTCTGGATTGACAAGCTCTGCTATTTTTAATGTTTTTTTTTTTCTTCAGCCAGTAAGCTAAGAGCATTATCATTAGTGTCCAATATTTCAGTTTGTAATTTGGTAAATTATACTGTATACAACGATTGTGAAGTAGCATGTATTTGGTCACAGAATCCTTTGGAGAGTTATTCTACTAAGGTCGAAAGTGTACATGTCCATCACTGCACATTCAGAGAATGGGGGCTCTTGACCCCAGGACATTGAGGAACTTAAAGCAACATGTTAAGAAGCCCTCACAAGTAGGAGTAGAGAATAGGAGTTGGAGGTCTGCCGACTCAAACCGATCACAGGAAATCGGTTGACTGGCCAAACAACAAGCTGGGTTTTTTTTCTCCAGACTGGCCGGCTTCAAGGCTAGAGTTACAAAGAGTGGGGGTCTTTCTTTACAGGGTATTGAAGGACAGTTGTCCGAGAGGATATCATACTCTTTCTCTTAAGTTTGAGATTCGCTGAAACAAATAAAGCTTTTTGTTCGACGATTCCTCGTTGTTGTCTTCTTGGTCCATCACTCATCACAAAGTCACTCTGTCCTGGCAGAGTGGCACGAGCATCAAATATAGAACACAACCCCATGCCATTGTACGGGGTTGTCTAGAACAAGCTCTAGCGGCAGCAGGCACGTCGCCTTTTGTCCACACAGCTCCTTCCTGTCTATTCGATTTGTCACCCGAGATCCACACTGAAATACTGCTTACCACCCTCCGAGGGTTATCCACAGTTTACGTCAGTGCAGCTCTGATAAAACCAAACCCAAATCTTTGGCGAGATTCCCCACCACCGAGCCTACAGGTAGTTTCAGCGCCACCGGGATGCTGGATTGTACCCCACAACAGGGAGAAACCTTGGCACCACCAGAGCAAGTGCCAGGCGGGTCATTTCTCCCACATTATTCCACCTTCAGTAAAATAGCAAATCAACCCAATCCAATGCAAAGAAGAGGTCGGTAATCCTCGCGGTAAAAAAGCATCCTGGGCTATAATAATAGAAGAGATAGTCATGCTTTGTGCGTATAAAGTCCTCCCCTCCAACACTACATTGTGAAGGCAAGCTAGGATGAAGCTACAAAGTGACTGGAGCTCTTTGTACTTCTCTCACTCTCATTGGTGGACTGTGACGTCACCTTGCAGCCTATCATGATGCTCCTGCATGGCTGTGACGTCACAACACTTCATTAAGTCCACTGAAGTGCAATATTGTCTTGCGACACCTATACCACATGTTTTATGCATTTAAAAGCAGAAAATAAATACAACTTTTATCTGCAGTAATGGATCAAGTATTTGATTGTATTGCTATATTTTAAAATTAATTTTGAAAGTATATCCATCCATCATCTTCCGCTTATCCGAGGTCGGGTCGCGGGGGCAGCAGCCTAAGCAGGGAAGCCCGGACTTCCCTATCTCCAGCCACTTCGTCTAACTCTTCCCGGGGGATCCCGAGGCGTTCCCAGGCCAGCCGGGAGACATAGTCTTCCCAACGTGTCCTGGGTCTTCCCCGTGGCCTCCTACCGGCTGGACGTGCCCTAAACACATCCCTAGGGAGGCGTTCGGGTGGCATCCTGACCAGATGCCCGAACCACCTCATCTGGCTCCTCTCCATGTGAAGGAGCAGCGGCTTTACGTTGAGCTCCTCCCGGATGGCAGAGCTTCTCACCCTAGCATTTAAGTCTCACCTTAAAACTCATCTGTATACTCTAGCCTTTAAATAGACCTCCTTTTTAGACCAGTTGATCTGCCGCTTCTTTTCTTTCTCCTATGTCCCCCCCTCCCTTGTGGAGGGGGTCCGGTCCGATGACCATGGATGAAGTACTGGCTGTCCAGAGTCGAGACCCAGGATGGACCGCTCGTTGGAACCCAGGATGGACCGCTCGCCTGTGTATCGGTTGGGGACATCTCTACGCTGCTGATCCGCTTGAGATGGTTTCCTGTGGACGGGACTCTCGCTGCTGTCTTGGATCCGCTTGAACTGAACTCTCGCGGCTGTGTTGGAGCCACTATGGATTTAACTTTCACAGTATCATGTTAGACCCGCTCGACATCCATTGCTTTCGGTCCCCTAGAGGGGGGGGGGGGGGGTGGGGGGGTTGCCCACATCTGAGGTCCTCTCCAAGGTTTCTCATAGTCAGCATTGTCACTGGCGTCCCACTGGATGTGAATTCTCCCTGCCCACTGGGTGTGAGTTTTCCTTGCCCTTTTGTGGGTTCTTCCGAGGATGTTGTAGTCGTAATGATTTGTGCAGTCCTTTGAGACATTTGTGATTTGGGGCTATATAAATAAACATTGATTGATTGATTGATCTCTAAGGGAGAGCCCCGCCACACGGCGGAGGAAACTCATTTCGGCCGCTTGTACCCGTGATCGTATCCTTTCGGTCATGACCCAAAGCTCATGACCATAGGTGAGGATGGGAACGTAGATCGACCGGTAAATAGAGAGCTTTGCCTTCCGGCTCAGCTCCTTCTTCACCACAACGGATCGGTACAACGTCCGCATTACTGAAGACGCCGCACCGATCCGCCTGTCGATCTCACGATCCACTCTTCCCCCACTCGTGAACAAGACTCCTAGGTACTTGGTATTTTGAAAGTATAACTGATCAAAAATAATGCAAGTTCAATGGACAAAGGCGTATATAAAGGCCACAAAAAATTAATAATATTTTATTTATAACACTGGATAAGGTATATGATTGTACTACAATATCTTACTATTAGGTATAACAGGGGTAGGGAACCTATGGCTCGGGAGCCAGATGTGGCTCTTTTGATGACTGCATCTGGCTCTTGGATAAATCTGAGCTGGCATTGCTTAACACGATAAATAATGAATCACAGTGTTAAAAATAATGTTCAAAATATAAAATATTCTCATGCATTTTTAATCCATCCATCCGTTCCTACCGCACCTGTTCAAGAAGTTGCGTTAAATGGTAAGAAGTTATTTATTTATTATTGGTTCGTGTGGGGCTTGCCCTCCTGGGGGTTCTTCAGACCACCAAGCACCGACATGAGAGCCTGTTTTAGGGTTACAATATTGTTTTATTTTTCAATAAGTCCCTCAGTTGCTTTCCAGCAATTGTCTTAGTCTCTTTCGTTTTCGCTCGCGCTCTGGCTCCAGCCCCAACCCCTGGCTGCTGCTTATAACATAGCGACAGGTGATTAGATAACAAGGCACCAGTCGCTGATTTAGAGGTCGGTCCTGGCACACCCCAGTTCACTGCAGGCCCACAGGCCACGCCCCCTCCACAGTTAGCTTCGGAATAACAATGTTACGAAGAATAAGAGACCTATTATACTATAGAAATGTTGGTCTTACTTCATAATGCACGCGTTTAGTTGTGTTCAGTGTAAAAAAAATATTATATGGCTCTTATGGAAATACATTTTAAAATATTTGGCTTTTTGACTCTCTCAGCCAAAAAGGTTCCCGACCCCTGAGGTATAAACTACAGGAAAAATTAATCGACCAAAACTTATTTAAAGGCAGAAAACAAGTATGACTTTTATTTGCAGTAATGGATCAAGTAGACAATATTTTACAATTAATTTTGCCAATATAATTTATAAAAAATAATACAATTTAAACGGGTATTTAAAGGCCAGACCAATCTAATAACACTTGTATTTGTAATACTGGATAAGGTATATGATTGTACTACAATATCTTACAATTACGTATAATTTATAGGGAAAAATATGACGATAACGTATTTAAAGGCCAAGAACAATTACAACTTTTATTTGCAGTACTGGATCAAGAATTTGATGGTATTACAAAATTTATAAATGAATTTTGCAAGTAAAATTTATAAAAGTAATACAATTTCAATTGACAAGGGCGTATATAAAGGCCAAAAAAATTGAATAATACTTTTATTTGTAATACTGGATAAGGTATATGCTTGCGATACATTATCTTACAACTAAATTTACCAGTATAATTTATAGGGGGAAAAAAAATAATGACAAAAACGTATTTAAGAGCTAAAAACGAATAATAATTTTATTTGCATTACTGGATCAAGTATTTCATTCTATTACAATATTTTACCATTAATTTCAAAAGTTATATTTATAAAAATAAAACAATTTTCATTGAAAAAAGCCCAAAGAAAAAGAAAAAACTAATACTTATTTTTGCAATACTGGATAAGGTATATGATTGTTCTACGATATCATACAATTAAGTATAATTATCGGAAAAAATAACAAAAAAACGTATTTAGAGGCCAAAAACAAATACAACTTTTATTTGCAGTACTGGATCAAGTATTGGATTGTATTACAATATTTTAAAATTAAATTTGCAAGTATAATTTATAAAAGTAATACAATTTCAATTGACAAAGGCGTACTGTATTTAAAGCCCCCCCCCCAAAATCAAATAATAATTTTATTTGTAATACTAAAGTTAATGATTGTATTACAATATCTTACAATTAAATTAAGTAAAATTTATAGAAAAAAATTGACAAAAACATATTTAAGGGCTAAAAACAAATAATACTTTTATTTGCATTACTGGAACAAGTATTTGATCTTATTACAATATTTTACAATTAATTTTGCAAGTGTAATGTATAAAAATAATACAGTTTTAATTGACAAAGCGGTACTTAAAGGTCCAAAGGAAAAAAAACACAACTAAACTAATAATATTTATTTTTGCAGTACTGGATAAGGTATATGATTGTACTACAATATCTTACAATTAAGTATAATTTATAGGAAAAAATAACAAAAACATATTTAGAGGCCGAAAACAAATACAACTTTTATTTGCAGTACTGGATCAAGTATTGGATTGTATTACAATATTAATTTTGCAAGTATAATTTCTAAAATTAATACCATTTCAATCGACAAAGGCATATAAAAAGGCCCAAAAAATCTAATAATACTTTTATTTGTAATACTGGATAAGGTATATGATTGTATTACAATATCTTACAATTAAATTTCAGGGTAAAATCTATAAAAAAAATTTAAAAAATGACAAAAACATATTTAAAGGCTAAAAACAAATAATACTTTTATTTGCATTACTGGAACAAGTATTTGATTTTATTACAATATTTTACAATTAATTTTGCAAGTGTAATGTATAAAAATTATACAATTTTCATTGACAAAGGGGTACTTAAAGGCCCAAAGGAAAAAAAAAACTAAACTAATAATATTTATTTTTGCAGTACTGGATAAGGTATATGATTGTACTACAATATCTTACAATTAAGTATAATTTATAGGAAAAAATAACAAAAAATATTTAGAGGCCGAAAACAAATACAACTTTTATTTGCAGTACTGGATCAAGTATTGGATTGTATTACAATATTAATTTTGCAAGTATAATTTATAAAAGTAATACAATTTCAATCGACAAAGGCATATAAAAAGGCCCAAAAAATCTAATACTTTTATTTGTAATACTGGATAAGGTATATGATTATATTACAATATCTTACAATTAAATTTACCAGAATAGTTTTTTAGAAAAAAAACATTCACAAAAACGTACTTAAGGGCTAAAAATTAATAATACTTTTATTTGCATTACTGGATCAAGTATTTGATTTTATTACAATATTTTACAATTAATTTTGCAAGTATAATTTATTTAAAAAAATAACACAATTTTAATTAGCAAAGGGGTACTTAAAGGCCCAAAGAAAAAGAACAAAACTAATAACCCTTATTTTTGCAATACTGGATAAGTTATATATGATTGTACTACAATATCTTACAATTAAGTATAATTTATCGGAAAAAAATAACAAAAACGTATTTAAAGGCCAAAAACAAATACAACTTTTATTTGCAGTACTGGATCAAGTATTTGATGGTATTACAATATTTTTAAATTAATTTTGCAAGTATAATTTATAAAAATAATACAATTTCAATTGAAAAAGACGTATATAAAGAACAAAAAAATCTAATAATATTTTTATTTGTAAGGTATATGATTGTATTACAATATCTTACAATTAAATTTAAGTTATAGGAAAAAAAAACATAGACAAAAACGTATTTAAAGACCAAAAACAAATAATCCTTTTTTATGAATTGCTGGATCAAATATTTAATTCTATTACAATATTTTAAAATTAATTTTGTTAGTATAATTTAGAAAAATAATACAATTTTAATTGACAAAGGGGTACGTAAAGGCCCAAAGAAAAAACAAAAAGAACAAATAATCCTTATTTTTGCAATACTGGATAAGTACATACGTTATAATCATATTTACAAGTATAATTTAAAGGAGAAAACATGACAAAAACGTAATCAAAGGCCAAAAAACAAACAATGACTTAATTTGCAGTACTGGATAGAGTATTTGATTGTGTTACAATTTTTTACAATTACATTTGCAATTATAATTTCTATAAAAAATAATAATAATCGTATTTAAATACCACAAAAAAAACAAAAAACAAACTAAACATCAATCCAACACTAAAAAAACAAAAACAAACAAACAAAAAAAAACAATACCAGATAGAGTATTTTATTGATTTATATTATTTTACAATTAAATTTACAAATATAATGTACATTGATAATACAATTTTAATTGAGCAAAGCGTGTTTAAAAGCCAAAAAGTATTTGATGTTTTGATTGTGTTACACAATTTTGCTATAAATGTGTATATATATATATATATATATATATATATATATATATATATATATATATATATATATATATATATATATATATATATATATATAGTGGTTTGTGCAGCCCTTTGAGACACTAGTGATTTAGGGCTATATAAGTAAACATTCATTGATTGATTGATTGATTGATATGTATATATATATATATATATATATATATATATATATATATATATATATATATATATATATATATGACTGTCTCAGAAAATTTGAATATTGTGATAAAGTCCTTTATTTTCTGTAATGCAACTAAAAACATGAAAATGTCATACATTCTGGATTCATTACACATCAACTGAAATATTGCAAGCCTTTTATTATTTTTAATATTGCTGATTATGGCATACAGCTTTTTTACTTGGTCTGAGGAAATATTGTAATTTTTTGAGATAGGATTTTGGAGTTTTCTTCAGCTGTATGACATAATCAGCAATATTGAAATAATACAAGGCTTGCGATATTTGAGTTGATGTGTCATGAATCCAGAATGTATGACATTTTCATGTTTAGAAAATAAAGGACTTTATCACAATATTCACATTGTCTGAGACAGTCCTGTATATATATATATATATATATATATATATATATATATATATATAAAATGTATAACACAATCAAAACATCAAATACCAAATATATTGTTTGTAGTATTTAAATCCCATGAAACAAATAAAAAACATTTTTATATGAAATATAGTATGATACATTTTAAATTTGCAAGTGGCTATTACATATGACAAATGTGTAAAGACCATAAATAATACTTTTATTTGCTGTGTACTGGATACAATATTTTATGTTATTATTTTTTCAAATTAAATATGCACATATAATATATATATATATACAAACCAATATAGATTATCAATGGACACATACTCAACACATTATTAATGTATTCAAAGGCCAAGATATGATATTAAGTATTTGACTGTATGGAAAAAAACATTTTTTTCAATAAAATATGCAAGTAGGCTATAATATGTCCAATTATAATTGGACAATGCAAACGTGTATTTAAAAGCCATTAAACAATTATTACTTGTGTTTGCAACACGAACATATGACTGTAATAAAACATTTTACAAATAAATGCACAAGTAAACATAAAAAATGTGATAATTGACAAACACTAACCAAATGTGTAATTAAAGGCCAAACAACCCTCAAATTATATATTTTTTTTAAATATCAGATTGTATTAAACCATTTTACATTTAAATATGCAAGTAGGTATGTATAAGTATATACAATTACAATTAAAAAATGTGTATTTAAAGGCCCAAAATAGAAAAAAAACAATCAATTAAACATACATAAACATATACAATTCAAACACAAGTCTACTTATGCACATTTTGTGTCCAACGTGATTAAATTGCAATGCTTTATATGGATTAAGGCTTATTAAACCACCTAAAGACAACTCATATGAATAATCATAATCTACAGTTATCCATCCATCACTATATAAATATAGATCATTGATCATCCATCAGTCCATCAGGCGCGGATGTCCATGCACCTGCAGCACCTGCAGCACCTGCAGCAGCACCAATCACACTCACAAGGCGCTTCATTGCCCTCCTGTGGCGACATGAAGGAACTGCAGCCTGTGCACGTCAGCACGTCCTCGCTGTATGAGGCTCAAGAAAAAGAATCCTACGTAAAATACCCGGATGGAGGACCGTGGAGCAACCCACAAGAGGCGGGCAGGAGGAAAGCTTTTCACGGGGAAAAATGTAAGGAGGTGTTGTTGTATTTTTATTTCAATTTTTTAATGTATTACTCAGTTTATTTCTTTTTATATGAAAGTGACATAAAAACACGTTCATAATAAACGCACTATGACTGCAATGCTTATGTTCTAAACCATCATGAGGGACTGTGATGATAAATACATGTTTTATGCACGACACCTGGCGAGGGAAAAGCGAAAATAGACATGAAAAAAAACATCATCTAAGCATCACTTTTGCACGGGCTGTGTGCTATACGTGAATGTGGGCGACAGAGGGCGCAGTGGAGCGGCTTCCGCGCGAGCAGGGAAGGATGAGGGAGGGCGTGAGAGGCGGACAGAAGCTTTCAGCACCACGGGGGTGGACAGCGACACACAGGCGGTCGACTGCTGTATCTGCAACCCAAGCCGCCTAACACTGGGGGGGGGGCAAACACTTGAAAATGTAGAATTTCACACTTTAGAATATATATATATATATATATATATATATATATATATATATATATATATATATATATATATACATATATATATACATATATATGTGGGGGGCTTCACGGTGGCAGAGGGGTTAGTGCGTCTGCCTCACAATACGAAGTTCCTGCAGTCCTGGGTTCAAATCCAGGTTCGGGATCTTTCTGTGTGGAGTTTGCATGTTCTCCCCGTGAATGCGTGGGTTCCCTCCGGGTACTCCGGCTTCCTCCCACTTCCAAACACATGCACCTGGGGATAGGCCCCTCCCACCTCCAAAGACATGCACCTGGGGATAGGTTGATTGGCAACACTAAATGGTCCCTAGTGTGTGAATGTGAGTGTGAATGTTGTCTGTCCATCTGTGTTGGCCCTGCAATGAGGTGGCGACTTGTCCAGGGTGTACCCCGCCTTCCGCCCGATTGTAGCTGAGATAGGCGCCAGCGCCCCCCGCCACCCCAAAAGGGAATAAGCGGTAGGAAATGGATGGATGGATGGATATATGTGGGTTCTTCTGAGGATGTCGTAACCCCTCAAGAAACATAACTTATCTCTTCATCTCTACAGAACTGTTTCATGAAGGGTTCCCTCAATCGTTGAGGAAACCCCCTCATGAAACAGTTCTGTAGAGATGAAGTAGTCTTGTGATTTTTCCCACACCTACATATTGCGCTCTACCACGGTATTGACCACTATTCTCTGGAAAATCAAATCAAGAAATATATATACATATATATATATATATATATATATATATATATATATATATATATATATATATATGTATATATTTGTATGCATCTGTTCCTATTTTTTTTATTTCTGATTATTATTATTAATGTATTATTATTTATTTTCTGTTTATTTAATTGATGTATTTGTAGATACTATGTTTTTTTTGCTGTTTTTTGGGGGGGGGGGGGGTAGTATGGTTGGGATATAAACAAAACATATTTTTGACATTTAGGGCAGACATCAGATATATGATGTATGTGAATATGATGTAATGGATAGGAATGTCTGATGCTGGATGTCAGAAAAAAAAAAAAAAAAAAAAAAAGAACCACAGAGCAGGAGACTAAGGCACAAGGGCTGCCATGGCAACAACTGGAGCGGAGGGCACAAGATCATCAATGGCCTACAGTATGTTTCTTAGGGTATATAAAGGCCTAAGTAAGTATAGGAAAGAAAGGGAAAAAAAACAAAGAATACAAGCAAGACAGTTTAAATAACAATTAGCATTCACACAATTCATAGAAATGTTCTTACCTGAGCAAGCATTGATCTTCAATAAAAAATGGTTCACATTCTGGGTCATTTTAAAGCAGACCTGGGCAAATTAAGATCCGGGGGCCACATGTGGCCCGTTAAGCTTTTCAATCTGGCCCGCCGGAAATTCCCAAATATTCTTTTTAGATCTTTAAGATGGAAAGTGTGGCTGCCATTATGATGTGCACTTATGTTTTCTAATGACCGTAAGTCTTCAACTATACTAAATCTTTCAATGGTTGGAATCTGTTACGATCCACTACATGGATCGTTGTTTGCTTTTGTGTATGTTTTGATCACGTTTTGGACTCTGCCCATCCCATTATTTGAGCACTTCCTTGTTTGTATTCGTCACCACAGCGACTTCATTTGTTTCACCTGCACTGACGCCCGGCGCACACCTGTTTTTGATTACCGTTTCTGTATTTATACCTGCCTACTCCCTTTGTTCTGCCTGAGTTCTTCACTTGCTTTAGGCGACATGCACGTTAGTTTATCTGGTCCTGTTTTTGGCTTGCTAAGTTCCACCTTAGCTTTTGGGCGCATGACACGCGCAGCTTTTGGACTTTTACCCAGTGCTAGTGTTAGCCTAGCTGCCCGTGCGTTGCACGCGCTTTCTTTTGTATTTGCATCAGTGTTTTTTTTGTCATTTTATAAATTAAATCCAGCTCCTACCTGCTAACTTGCTTGTCTGGTCCCATGCATCTTGAGTTGACACCTCCGCGCATCGCAATGCGCACCGAACGTGACAGAATCTGCGCTTATGGATGATATACTAGTTATTATGGTCATTTAATTAGTTACTATGGTCATCTAATTAGTTACTATGGTCATCTAATTAGTTGCTATGGTCTTCTAGTTAGTTGCTATGGTCATCTAATTAGTTGCTATGGTCATCTAATTAGTTAATATGGTCATTTAATTAGTTGCTATGGTCATCTAGTTAGTTGCTATGGTCATCTAATTAGTTGCTATGGTCATCTAATTAGTTGCTATGGTCATTTAATTAGTTGCTATGGTCATCTAATTAGTTACTATGGTCATCTAATTAGTTGCTATGGTCATTAAATTAGTTGCTATGGTCATCTAATTAGTTGCTATGGTCATTTAATTAGTTGCTATGGTCATCTAATTAGTTGCTATGGTCATTTAATTAGTTGCTATGGTCATCTAATTAGTTGCTATGGTCATTTAGTTAGTTGCTATGGTCATCTAATTAGTTGCTATGGTCATCTAATTAGTTGCTATGGTCATCTAATTAGTTACTATGGTCATCTAATTAGTTGCTATGGTCATCTAATTAGTTGCTATGGTCATCTAATTAGTTGCTATGGTCATTTAATTAGTTGCTATGGTCATCTAATTAGTTGCTATGGTCATCTAATTAGTTGCTATGGTCATCTAATTAGTTGCTATGGTCATTTAATTAGTTGCTATGGTCATCTAATTAGTTGCTATGGTCATTTAGTTAGTTGCTATGGTCATCTAATTAGTTGCTATGGTCATTAAATTAGTTGCTATGGTCATCTAATTAGTTGCTATGGTCATCTAATTAGTTGCTATGGTCATTTAATTAGTTGCTATGGTCATCTAATTAGTTGCTATGGTCATCTAATTAGTTGCTATGGTCATCTAATTAGTTGCTATGGTCATCTAATTAGTTACTATGGTCATCTAATTAGTTGCTATGGTCATCTAATTAGTTGCTATGGTCATCTAATTAGTTACTATGGTCATCTAATTAGTTGCTATGGTCATCGAATTAGTTGCTATGGTCATCTAATTAGTTACTATGGTCATCTAATTAGTTCCTATGGTCATCTAATTAGTTGCTATGGTCATCTAATTAGTTACTATGGTCATCTAATTAGTTGCTATGGTCATCTAATTAGTTGCTATGGTCATCTAATTAGTTACTATGGTAATCTAATTAGTTGCTATGGTCATGTACGTCACAGCAGCTCAGACCAGGCACCAAGCAGTGTGGGCGGGAAGCATTTCCACGGACGCGAAGGAGATTTTCACAACAAAGTTCTAAAGCTTAGTGATGTGTCAAATATATCAGATTGTTGGTGGGTTTATTTTGTACCCTTCGCGTTTGTTGCATTTTTGTTGCGTTTTACGTGATTGTAAAATATGTTGATCTACAGGGGGTGCGACTTTCATATTTTGTCAATATTCAGTGTTTTATCGTTCGTAGAAAAACATTAAAATTCCATCATGTTTTTTAAGGTGGTCTGTCATAACATTTTTAGCATTCAATTAGACATTATTGTGAGGTTTTGTATAAATGTTCTTAAAAATAGATATACCGGCCCCCAGACACATTTTTTTCTGTAATTGAGGCCTCCCCGAGTCTAAATAATTGCCATGTCTGATTTAGAGTGAGATAGGATGGTCTAAAATGAACTAGCTAAGAGGATTGATTATTACATAATATGTATGTACTGTGATGTCATCATAAAGAAAAGAAAAACAGGTGATATTTAGTGTTTTACTGTGGTTCTATAAGCAAAGGAACCGCCATATGGAGTCAGGGCTGTTTGAGGCCTGCACATAAAGTGCAGCACATTTGCTTGATCTCTGATGTCTGCATGCTGTTGGCAGACAGATGTAATATTTTACTGCTGCCAGTGTTGTAAATGTTTAGGACACATTATATATATTTTATATGCACACGTTCGAACATTGCAAAGTTGCATGACGTGACTGAGTTGGAGTTTATTTGGAACATGCAATTTCCAGTTTCTCTTTTCAATATGTTGGAAAAGGAGTCGGAAGAAGCTTTTTTTTTTTTTTTTTTTTTACATAACTGTTGCTAAAACTTTTGCTCACTTGCTGTTCTCAATTTATTCACAATATACTCCATAAGTAATCCCAATAAAAATAAACAAATAAATAATAATTGTTGAAGTACTGTCAGTTATATTTCATATGATGAGATAAGTAAGATTATTTTGAGGACGAAAGAATGGATGGATGAGATAAATTCAGAATGTTTATCATTGTTCTTCTTCTTTGTACTTTGTAGACACTTTAAAGTTTGAAGAGTTTCTGATTGCTTTGCTTAATTTAATTCCATCATTTAATTCCACATACTGAAGGTCTTAAGTGTTTTAAATCACATTTCCCTCTAAAATCATATTTCCCCTCTTTTTTTGGGCAGAATTGTGAAGTGAAGTGAATCCTATTTATATAGCGCTTTTCTCCAGTGACTCAAAGCGCTTCACATAGTGAAACCCAATATCTAAATTACATTTAAAGCAGTGTGGGTGGCACTGGGAGCAGGTGGGTAAAGTGTCTTGCCCAAGGACACAACGGCAGTGACTAGGATGGCGGAAGCGGGAATCAAACCTGCAACCCTCAAGTTGCTGGCACGGCCGCTCTAACAACCGAGCTAAACCGCCCCAATTGGTGTGTATTCTTGGGAAGCAGGTTGTAGTTTGCTTTGTGTATCATTTTTGCTGTTTGCAAATTCATTAAGTGGTGGAATTTCAGTATATTTGATTCAATAAATAAAGAGTTTGTATGTTCTCTATATCCAACATTATGTATTATTCTAACTGATCTTTTTTGTAACACTGTTAGTGAAAGAAGTGCACTTTTGTAATTATTTCCCCATATTTCAACACAGTAACTCAGATATGAAACACTAGTGAGCAGTAGAGAACATGAAGTGATTTTTGGCCTCGAACATGTTTTGCTGTATTCATTATTGACGTGTTTCTTGCTACTTTTTGTTGAGATCAGTTCAATTTATCATCAATCATTACACAAACCCCGTTTCCGTATGAGCTGGGAAATTGTGTTAGATGTAAATATAAACAGAATACAATGATTTGCAAATCCTTTTCAACCCATATTCAGTTGAATATGCTACAAAGACAACATATTTGATGTTCAAACTCATAAACTTTTTTTTGTTGTTGCAAATAATCATTAGATTTAGAATTTGATGCCAGCAACACGTGACAAAGAAGTTGGGAAAGGTGGCAATAAATACTGATAAAGTTGAGGAATGCTCATCAAACACTTATTTGGAACATCCCACAGGTGTGCAGGCTAATTGGGAACAGGTGGGTGCCATGATTGGGTATAAAAACAGCTTCCCAGAAAATGCTCAGTCTTTCACAAGAAAGGATGGGGCGAGGTACACCCCTTTGTCCACAACTGCGTGAGCAAATAGTCAAACAGTTTAAGAACAACATTTCTCGAAGTGCAATTGCAAGAAATTTAGGGATTTCAACATCTACGCTCCATAATATCATCAAAAGGTTCAGAGAATCTGGAGAAATCACTCCACGTAAGCAGCATGGCCGGAGACCAACATTGAATGACCGTGACCTTCCATCCCTCAGACGGCACTGTATCAAAAAACCGACATAAATCTCCAAAGGATATCACCACATGGGCTCAGGAACACTTCATAAAACCACTGTCACTAAATACAGTCCGTCACTACATCTGTAAGTGCAAGTTAAAGCTCAACTATGCAAAGCGAAAGCCATTTATCAACAACATCCAGAAACACCGCCGGCTTCTCTGGGCCTGAGATCATCTAAGATGGACTGATGCAAAGTGGAAAAGTGTTCTGTGGTCTGACAAGTCCACATTTCAAATTGTTTTTGGAATTATTGGACATTGTGTCATCCGTACCAAAGGGGAAGCGAACCATCCGGACTGTTTTTGACGCAAAGTTGAAAAGCCAGCATTTGTGATGGTATGGGGGTGCATTAGTGCCCAAGGCATGGGTAACTTACACATCTGTGAAGGCACCATTAATGCTGAAAAGTACACACAGCTTTTGGAACAACATATGCTGCCATCTAAGCGCCGTCTTTTTCATGGACGCCCCTGCTTATTTCAGCAAGACAATGCCAAGCCACATTCAGCACGTGTTAAAACAGCGTGGCTTTGTAAAAAAAAAAGAGTGCGGGTACTTTCCTGGCCCGCCTGCATTCCAGACCTGTCTCCCATCAAAAATGTGTGGCGCATTATGAAGCGTAAAATACGACAGCGGAGACTGTTGAACGACTGAAGCTCTACATAAAACAAGAATGGGAAAGAATTCCACTTTCAGAGCTTCAACAATTAGTTTCCTCAGTTCCCAAACGTTTATGGAGTGTTGTTAAAAGAAAAGGTGATGTAACACAGTGGTGAACATGCCCTTTCCCAACTACTTTGGCACGTGTTGCAGCCATGAAATTCTAAGTTAATTATTATTGGCAAAAAAAAAAAAGTTTATGTGTTTTAACATAAAATATGTTGTCTTTTTAGTGCAGTCAACTGAATATGGGTTGAAAAGGATTTGCAAATCATTTTATTCTGTTTATATTTACATCTAACACAATTTCCCAACTCATATGGAAACCTAGAAATTTGGTTTCATTTACTCTTCCAATTTCTATTCCGTCTATTTGTGTTTGCCTTTCTCTACTACTGCTACCAAATAGCAATTATTTTAGTTTTTACTGAGATTCAACAACAGTCTGTTTTTGTCAAACCATCTTTTTAATTTGTTTTTTTCTTCTATTACCATTTGCATCATCTTCTGTGTGTTCTCTCCTGAACCAAACACTGTTGTATCATCCGCAAATAATACCAACTTTAAATCTTTTGTGAGCAATATGTAATGAGAGAGTGAGCAATAGATGATAAAGCAACACACAGTGTAAATATGTCTTTGAAAAGTGGATGTATAGAAAAGATGTGTCAGCCAAAGAGGAAATTGCAAACAAATATATTCCAAAGTTGGAAATGTGTTGTTTCTGCATATGTGCGTGAAAAGTATAGAGAAACACTTTCTTACCTTAAATGGAGAGATTCATTGTTGATGAGGATGGAGAGATCCAGGAAGAGGCAGCAGGTGAGGAGAAGACGTGAAAGAGAGAAGAGAGAAGAGATACTGGTCAGAGAAGTGATCAGATAACACTGTATTTGGGAAACTGTATGGACAACCAACTAATACTTACCAGGTAACCAAACTGTTTGTTTGACACGTCAGATTTGTTTATGATTGTGTTGTGCATGAAAATATGTGTGCTAACTGACACCAGTGTGTTTCCATTTTCCGTTGTGTGCATATTAGCATGTTCATGTTCATAGTATGCATGATCTTTCTGTACGTATGGATTAATTGTCAATTTATATGCTGTAAGGCAGGGGTCACCAACGAGGAGCCCGCGGGCACCAAGTCGCCTGTAAGGACCAGATGAGTTGCCCGCTGGCATGTTCTAAAAATAGCTCAAATAGCAGCACTTACCAGCAGAGGTGGGTAGTAACGCGCTACATTTACTCCGTTACATCTACTTGAGTAACCTTTGGGATAAATTGTACTTCTAAGAGTAGTTTTTTTATGCAACATACTTTTACTTTTACTTGAGTATATTTATAGAGAAGAAACGCTACTTTTACTTCGCTCCATTTGTCTGCAATCAGGTCGCTACTCGCTACTTTTTTTTTTTTATCGATCTGTTAATGCACGCTTTGTTTGTTTTGATTTTGTCCGACACGCATTCAAAGTAGGAACTACGCATGCCTGCGTTTCACCAATCAAATGCAGTCACTGGTGACGTTGGACCAATCAAACAGAGCCAGGTGGTCACGTGACCGTCACACGTAGAACCCGACATGTTGAAAAACTTATTGGGGTGTTACCATTTAGTGGTCAACTGTACGGAATATGTGCAATCTACTAATAAAAGTTTCAATCAATCAACCAATCAATCAAAAGTGTAAAGGAAAAAAGACACTTTTTATTTCAATCGTACTTCCCGTCAAAAGACTAAAGACTGATCGCACAGTTCCTGCCTTCACAATAAAAGTGCCGCTCCGTCGCGCCTGCGCTAACAAAATAAGAGTCTCCGAAAGCCAATCAATGCAAGTCATCAGAATCAGGTAATACACCAACTTATATTCTTGTCTTCATGAAAGATAGGAATCTATATGTTAAACATGCATGTATATTCATTAAAACACCTTTAACATGTGAACAAAAACGGCAAAATAAATAAATATAAATTATATACTGTATATATAAATGCATATATATATATATTATATGTGTGTATGTATATATATATATATATATATATATGTATATATATATATATATATATATATATATATATATATATATGATATGTGTGTATGCATATGTATATATTGATTAACGTTGAAAAACTTATTGGGGTGTTACCATTTAGTGGTCAACTGTGCAGAATATGTACTGTACTGTGCAATCCACTAATAAAAGTTTCAATCAATCAACCAATCAATCAAAAGTGTAAAGGAAAAAAGACACTTTTTATTTCAATCGTACTTCCCGTCAAAAGACTAAAGACTGATCGCACAGTTCCTGCCTTCACAATAAAAGTGCCGCTCCATCGCGCCTGCGCTAACAAAATAAGAGTCTCCGAAAGCCAGCGCAAACAAGCTAGCAA
This sequence comes from Nerophis ophidion, assembly GCF_033978795.1. Classification (NCBI taxonomy): domain Eukaryota; kingdom Metazoa; phylum Chordata; class Actinopteri; order Syngnathiformes; family Syngnathidae; genus Nerophis; species Nerophis ophidion. The sequence continues at coordinate 7,141,744 of NC_084615.1, forward strand.
GCTACGGAGTTTGCCGCCAATATATTTTTTGTAAAGTGTATAAAAACAAATGTGGAAGCTGGACAAATAAGATGCCAAAAACCAACGACTTTCAGGATGTATTAGACAGGAAGGAGGAACTTTTTTTCTCCTCCATTTGAAAACCGGAACGTTATCAGCACTACTGTCTGATTCCAATCAATGCAAGTCATCAGAATCAGGTAATACACCAACTTATATTCTTGTCTTCATTAAAGATAGGAATCTATATATGTTAAACATGCATGTATATTCATTAAAATACCTTTAACATGTGAACAAAAACGGCAAAATAAATAAATATAAATTATATACTGTATATATAAATGCATATATATATATTATATGTGTGTATGTATATGTATATATATATATATATATATATATATATATGATATGTGTGTATGCATATGTATATATTGATTAACGTTGAAAAACTTATTGGGGTGTTACCATTTAGTGGTCAACTGTGCAGAATATGTACTGTACTGTGCAATCTACTAATAAAAGTTTCAATCAATCAACCAATCAATCAAAAGTGTAAAGGAAAAAAGACACTTTTTATTTCAATCGTACTTCCCGTCAAAAGACTAAAGACTGATCGCACAGTTCGTGCCTTCACAATAAAAGTGCCGCTCCATCGCGCCTGCGCTAACAAAATAAGAGTCTCCGAAAGCCAGCGCAAACAAGCGAGCAAGCTACGGAGTTTGCCGCCAATATATTTTTTGTAAAGTGTATAAAAACAAATATGGAAGCTGGACAAATAAGATGCCAAAAACCAACGACTTTCATGTGGTATTAGACAGGAAGGAGGAACTTTTTTTCTCCTCCATTTGAAAACCGGAACGTTATCAGCACTATACTGTCTGATTCCAATCAATGCAAGTCATCAGAATCAGGTAATACACCAACTTATATTCTTGTCTTCATGAAAGATAGGAATCTATATGTTAAACATGCATGTATATTCATTAAAACACCTTTAACATGTGAACAAAAACGGCAAAATAAATAAATATAAATTATATACTGTATATATAAATGCATATATATATATTATATGTGTGTATGTATATGTATATGTATATATATATATATATATATGATATGTGTGTATGCATATGTATATATTGATTAACGTTGAAAAACTTATTGGGGTGTTACCATTTAGTGGTCAACTGTGCAGAATATGTACTGTACTGTGCAATCCACTAATAAAAGTTTCAATCAATCAACCAATCAATCAAAAGTGTAAAGGAAAAAAGACACTTTTTATTTCAATCGTACTTCCCGTCAAAAGACTAAAGACTGATCGCACAGTTCCTGCCTTCACAATAAAAGTGCCGCTCCATCGCGCCTGCGCTAACAAAATAAGAGTCTCCGAAAGCCAGCGCAAACAAGCTAGCAAGCTACGGAGTTTGCCGCCAATATATTTTTTGTAAAGTGTATAAAAACGAATATGGAAGCTGGACAAATAAGATGCCAAAAACCAACGACTTTCAGGATGTATTAGACAGGAAGGAGGAACTTTTTTTCTCCTCCATTTGAAAACCGGAACGTTATCAGCACTATACTGTCTGATTCCAATCAATGCAAGTCATCAGAATCAGGTAATACACCAACTTATATTCTTGTCTTCATGAAAGATAGGAATCTATATGTTAAACATGCATGTATATTCATTAAAACACCTTTAACATGTGAACAAAAACGGCAAAATAAATAAATATAAATTATATACTGTATATATAAATGTATATATATATATATATATATATATATATGATATGTGTGTATGTATATATGAGGTAGATCACCTTTACTTGGTCATTTATTAAGTAATTGATTAACGTTGAAAAACTTATTGGGGTTTTACCATTTAGTGTTCAATTGTACGGAATATATACTGTACTGTGCAATCTACTAATACAAGTTTCAATCAATAAATCAATCAATGAATGCCTACTGAGGCTATGGTGCTGTTAGGTTATTGTGGCTCAATTTGCCTGAATTTTTATTTTATTTTAATGTATTATTATTTAATATATAATATTGTTTTAGTTGCTTAAGAGATATTCCTGGCTCTGAATTTGCTCATTGCTATTTTTATATTTTTGTGCATTATTTGTTGCTGTAATCATTAAACAAACAGGTTACTCGTCAGTTACTCAGTACTTGAGTAGTTTTTTCACAACATACTTTTTACTTTTACTCAAGTAAATATTTGGGTGACTACTCCTTAATTTTACTTGAGTAATACATCTCTAAAGTAACTGTACTCTTACTTGAGTACAATTTCTGGCTACTCTACCCACCTCTGCTTACCAGTGAACTGGCTCTATTTTTAAATTGTATTTATTTACTAGCAAGCTGGTCTCGTTTTGCTCGACATTTTTAATTCCAAGAGAGACAAAATTCAAAAAGAATTTGAAAATCCAAGAAAATTATTTAAAGACTTGGTCTTCACTTGTTTAAATACATTTTTTTACTTTGCTTCTTATAACTTTCAGAAAGACAATTTTAGAGAAAAAAATACAACCTTAAAAATGATTTATACCTTTTTACCTTTTAAATTCCTTCTTCTTCTTTCCCGACAATGTTCCAGTAAATGTATTTTTTTTTATTGTAAATAATAATAAATATAATTTTTGAAAATGTTCAATTTGAAAAATGTGCACTTGGAGAAAACATACGAAATAAAGTGTTGCATATTGATATTTATCTGTTTCTATATATATGTATTGTGAGAACTCATTAAGATGGTCAGTGTTTCCACAACTAATTATTAATAATAACATAAAGTTAAAGTTAAATTGAGCAAATTGGCTATTTCTGGCAATTTATTTAAGTGTGTATCAAACTGGTAGCCCTTTGTATTAATCAGTACCCAAGAATAGCTCTTGGTTTCAAAAAGGTTGCTGTAACGTTTACTTATCTATGGGAAAACATGGGTTTGGAAATAAATATACATATATATTAACTACAATAAGGTATGGGTACAGCATATATACAAAATGGTTAAAATTACTGCTGTATATGGAAAAAACTGCAATATGTCTGAGTTAATCCTGCCTTACTGAGTCAGTTACCCTAAACAGACAGCAGAGGGCTTTTAGGCGATGGTGAGTGAGAATAATGCATTATTCATGAGGCTCATGGCTCAATGCTGACTGTCTGTGTATGAGGGGGAAAAAAATCCATATCAAAATGACATGAATTTAGGCAAGCATTCTGCAATCTAAACTATAATTAATACACGTTCTGCTTGTGCACACAACGGTCTGAAAGACACCAGTTTTCTTTCTATCTAATGGTATAAACAAAACAAAAAACGTCCACAACTCCATCATCAGTGAAGTATTATTAATTTCCATAATTGAGGATAAATCACAACATGTCTAAAAAGGATCCACGATCCCCTTCCCCCTTCCACATCACGATCAGTTAAACCCCCCCACTGGTGTGAGAATGTTGCACCTCTTCGGCAAAATCAGGGGTGTTTGCTGTCCTATTTATCCCCCCCCCCCACCCCCCCCAAACACAGGGATAGAACACACACCACTCCTGCTCCCCTCTGAGCACTCACAAATGGACCAGCCCTGCCTGTGAGTCAGCTTGTTGCCATGGTAACACATGCAGCCTCCTGCATCCCACCCAGGCTCCACACCAAGCTGGCGACCACGGCTGAGGGGGGGAAAAAAAGGTCTACAAAAACAATACCGAGTGACAGGAAATATGTATAAAAGACAAATTAAATATAAATAAATATACTAATAATTAAATAATACAAATTAATTAAAATAAAGAAAAAATAAATACAATAACATGAAATACAATAAAATGAGCTATGATAAGATAAAATAAATCAAAATAAAGAAAATAAGGTAACATAAAATAGACTAAAATAAGCTACAATAAGATAAAATAAGATGGGAGAAGGTCTACAAAAACAATACCGAGTGACAGGAAATATGTATAAAAGACAAATTAAATATAAATAAATATACTAATAATTAAATAATACAAATTAATTAAAATAAATGAAAAATAAAGAAAAATAAATACAATAACATAAAATAAAATAAAATGAGCTATGATAAGATAAAATAAATGAAAATAAATAAAATAAGGTAACATAAAATAGAATAAAATAAGCTACAATAAGATAAAATAAGATGGGAGAAGGTCTACAAAAACAATACCGAGTGACAGGAAATATGTATAAAAGACAAATTAAATATAAATAAATATACTAATAATTAAATAATAAAAATTAATTAAAATAAATGAAAAATAAAGAAAAATAAATACAATAACATAAAATAAAATAAAATGAGCTATGATAAGATAAAATAAATGAAAATAAATAAAATAAGGTAACATAAAATAGAATAAAATAAGCTACAATAAGATAAAATAAGATGGGAGAAGGTCTACAAAAACAATACCGAGTGACAGGAAATATGTATAAAAGACAAATTAAATATAAATAAATATACTAATAATTAAATAATACAAATTAATTAAAATAGATAAAAAATAAAGAAAAATAAATACAATAACATAAAATAAAATAAAATGAGGTAAGATAAGATAAAATAAATCAAAATAAATAAAATAAGGTAACATAAAATAGAATAAAATAAGCTACAATAAGATAAAATAAGATGGGAGAAGTTCTACAAAAACAATACCGAGTGACAGGAAATATGTATAAAAGACAAATTAAATATAAATAAATATACTAATAATTAAATACAAATGAATTAAAATAAAGAAAAAATAAAGAAAAATAAATACAATAACATAAAATAAAATAAAATGAGCTACGATAAGATAAAATAAATCAAAATAAATAAAATAAGGTAACATAAAATAGAATAAAATAAGCTACAATAAGATAAAATAAGAGACAATAAATACAAATAAATAAAAAATAAATACAAATAAATACAATAACATAAAATAAAATAAGTTACGATAAAATAAAACTAGATAAAATAAAATAAAACAAATATATATCATATCTGATGCTCTGATGGGTCCAACTCTTGGCACCATGATAAATAAAAACAATATCAATCAATCAATGTTTATTTATATAGCCCCAAATCACAAATGTCTCAAAGGACTGCACAAATCATTACGACTACAACATCCTCGGAAGAACCCACAAAAGGGCAAGGAAAACTCACACCCTGTGGGCAGGGAGAATTCACATTCAATACATTAAAGCAATACTAATAAACTTAAACAACAAAATGTAACTACATTAGGAATGAATTGACACCATATGTGGCTGGTTGGCTTTTTAATAGACGGCACAAAACGTCCCACATAGAGACATCTTTCTCTCCCTTTCTCTCAGTCTCTCTGTGCTGCAGAGTGGTGCAGCTGGAGTGGGGGAGGGGCGGGATGCAGAGAAGCAGAGCAGGAGGGGGAAAACAAATAAGGAAGACTTTAGGTATAGCATACTGGCCATCCTCCACGTGAGGAAACGGTGTCAACAATATGCTGCGATATTCCCAAAATAATATAAAATCAACTGTAACATATTATGTTAGTTCATATTCAAACCACTAGATTTCAGTGACTAAGTTAGATAGATTAGATTAGATAGTACTTTATTTATTCCGTCAGGAGAGTTCCTTCAGGAAAATTACAATTTTCAGCACAATCCCATTCAAGATCAGACAAACATTAAAGGGAGACAGAACAGGATCGCTGACGGGTCTGCCGGCTTCCAGCGCCCCTTACAAAAAAAGATGAGATACAGGTAAACAAGGGGGGGAGAAAAAAATAGAAGATACAATAAAAAAATCGGTCTTAGCCTGGGCCCTGGAGAGGGGGTGCAGACTGAGGCCAAGGGAAAAAAACAACAACTCATAGCCATAGTACACATCCCTCTTACATGTGTGTAAGAGGGAAACATCAAACATCAAAGAACACAGAGGACATTAAAGACATTAAAGCAGCAGATACAAGCAGACACTTCTACATACAGCTATGAATAAAAAGTAAAAGAAACATATCCACTGTGGTGGCCTCTGCGGTGTTCCACGCCATCGTCCGCTGGGGTGGAGGGAGGATGGCCAGAGACAGGAGCAGACCCAACAAAGCAACCAGGACAGCCGACTCCACTCTCGGCCAGTGTCCAGTCCGCATGGATGAGCGATGATACGTCCAAGGTGACTGAGGTGTCCGACACCTGCTCACCCAGCCAAGACACCGCCAAGCCTCTCCGTCCCAGCGCTCAGTGCTAGCTCCGCAACCCTGTCCCCTCATCCACATCTCCTCCAGTCCCTCCAAAGCGACTCCGGTGTGGCACAGACCCAGCAGCTGGTCTCCATGGCCAAAAGGCTCCCGGGAGGCAGATCCAGAAGTCCACAAAAAAAGCACCACAGAGGTCACGAAAGTGCCACACCTTGTCACACAGTCCCAAAGGGTCCCGGATTAGTTTGCATGTCTAAAATCACACAGATTGACTTATGTAAACAACGTTCAAAGACAAGTAAGATTGGAAGAAGTATGTTTGGGGATTCAGCTTAATGCACTTAGGACACCTTTGCCACCGTCCCACATTACTACAGTGTCCTCATGGCTAATCCGGAATTTAATCCCGTGCAGTGAGTCGGGCGGTTCAGAAGACGACACATTGTGCAGCGCACAATAATCAACAATTACAATACAGTGTAGGGATCAACACACCCTTACACGTCGTGGGGATGTGGTTTACAAACTAACATGTGCTGGCATGCACCATAGCTGTCTGCAATCAGGCAAGCAATACGGTAATGAGTCCATAGTCACATAGCATCTTAAAACGCAGCCTGGACTGCAAAGAAGAGCTGAAAGAGCAAACACAGCCAGGGACAGAAGAAGCTTGATTCTACAGCTCGTTTGAGGTCAGTATTGATAAATATAAGGCTTCAGGAATCAACTTTGAGACACTGTGTCCTTTATTACAACAATTCAGTTCTAGTAAAATTACAGATGTCCGATAATATGGGACTGCCGATATTATCGGCCTATAAATGCTTTAAAACAGGGGTAGGGAACCTATGGTTCTAGAGCCAGATGTGGCTCTTCTGATTCTCGTTCGGGCTCCAGTATGTCCCGGCAAGAAATCTGCGTTCGGCTTATTAGTGATTCCTAAAGCCCAAAAAAAGTCTGCGGGCTATAGAGCGTTTTCCGTTCGGGCTCCAGTACTCTGGAATGCCCTCCCGGGAACAGTTTGAGATGCTACCTCAGTAGAAGCATTTAAGTCTCACCTTAATACTCATCTGTATACTCTAGCCTTTAAATAGACCTCCTTTTTAGACCAGTTGATCTGCCGCTTATTTACTTTTTTCTCCTATGTCCCCCCCTCCCTTGTGGAGGGGGTCCGGTCCGATGACCATGGATGAAGTACTGGCTGTCCAGAGTCGAGACCCAGGATGGACCGCTCGTCGGGACCCAGGATGGACCGCTCGCCTGTATCGGTTGGGGACATCTCTACGCTGCTGATCCGCCTCCGCTTGAGATGGTTTCCTGTGGACGGGACTCTCGCTGCTGTCTTGGATCCGCTTGAACTGAACTCTCGCGGCTGTGTTGGATCCACTATGGATTGAACTTTCACAGTATCATGTTAGACCCGCTCGACATCCATTGCTTTCGGTCCCCTAGAGGGGGGTTGCCCACATCTAAGGTCCTCTCCAAGGTTTCTCATAGTCAGCATTGTCACTGGCGTCCCACTGGATGTGAATTCTCTCTGCCCACTGGGTGTGAGTTTTCCTTGCCCTTTTGTGGGTTCTTCCGAGGATGTTGTAGTCGTAATGATTTGCGCAGTCCTTTGAGACATTTGTGATTTGGGGCTATATAAATAAACATTGATTGATTGATTGATTGATGACTGCATCCGGCTCTCAGATAAATCTTAGCTGACATTGCTTAACGCGATAATTATGAATAATTTCGCTGGTAATCACAGTGCTAAAAATAACGTGCAAAATCAATCAATCAATCAATCAATGTTTACTTATAAAATACAAAACATTCTCATGCATTTAAATCCGTCCATCCGTTTTCTACCGCACCTGTTCAAGAAGTCGCATTAATGGTAAGAAGTATTTTGCTCCGGGGTCGTTCTCCCAGGAAGGCAGACGGACTATTCGGGACATGGCATTTAGGTAAAAACATGATTTAATTTTAACTAAAAAAATATACAAACAAAAATCGCTCACAGTGGAGGCACAACTTGGGCTAAGGAACAAAGCTAACGCATAAACAGACTAAGAACATAAATCAAACAAAGCTTACTTGGCATGGCATGAAGCACGAAACTATGGCAAGGCATGAAACAAGTCAGCACAGGGCGACTGACTGGCAAAGACGAGCTTAAATACTGCCTCTGATTAGTGCTCGGGAAGCAGGTGAGCGGGCATTTCGTCCACCAGAGACAGGTGGACAAAATGAGTAACCAAGGAAACCAGACAAGGGAGTGGAAAAAAACAGGAACTTAAAGAGTCCAAAGGACAAACAGCACATGGCCAAACAAAAACATAATCAACAGACATGACGTTTGATTTATTATTGGTTAGCTTCAGAATAACAATGTTATTAAAAAGAATAAGAGACTTATTATACTCTAAAAAATGTTGGTGTTACTCAAAAATGCACACATTTAGTTGTATTCAGTGTTAAAAAAATATGATATGGCTCTCACGGAAATACATTTTGAAATATTTGGCTTTCATGGCTCTCTCAGCCAAAAAGGTTCCCGACCCCTGTATTAGTAGATTGCACAGTACAGTACATATTCCGTACAACTGACCACTAAATGGTAACACCCCAATAAGTTTTTCAACTTTTTTAAGTCGGGGTCCACATGAATCAATTCATGGTAGTAATTCATACGGGCAGCAATTTTTAATTCTACTGTCCCTGTCAAAATAAACAAAACACAAACAAAACAAAAACATGCAGCATCATGTTTAAAATGATGAAATCATACAGCGTTTAATAGTTGTAGAGATAGTCTGTGATGCTGTTTGAGGACTGATAGCTGCCATGAAATGATATAGTTAGCCTACTTTTCATCCATTGTGAAGCACATGCAGCCTCTGTCCTAGTTTATGCATCCCCTCATCTTTTGTTGCATAACCTCTCCCTCATCACATCCCTTTGTCTTTCAATCCACCGCTTAGGAAAAAATAAACACAATCTCAGCCAGTCTGTGCCAATCCCTGCATTGAGAGCCCAATACAAGTCTTGTCATGCACATTTTCCCATTTCAGCAGACAAAGATGACAACGGGCAGAGTAAAATGGCGGCCGGGCAGCACAAACACGAGTGCTGCACAGCGATGAGTGTGCAGGGGACCACACCCCCCCTTCCCCCGCTTCCTGCCTTTATACTCCTCTCACATCATGATGCTTTCGCCCTCTCCGTCTCCACAGCACCAGCAGTTTCCATCTTCTCCACTCAGCCACACGTTAAATGACAATTACGCTGCAAACACATCAAGCCAACTTTGATCGGTGGCATCTATTCCTGTGCTTTTGTCCCCCGCCCCGTGTCTCGTGGCACCAAGCTGGAGGGGAAGTAGGTCACTAGAAAAGTAGTGCACTGCATGCTGGTGTGTTTCTGTGTGGGAGCAATCAGTGGCAAGGTTTTAGCAGGGATGAAGCCTCCATGTCATGGCAGCTTTTTCATTGATCTCTAAGGCCATGGTGATCCATTCCGTAGAACATCTTTTGCCCAGACTGCCTTTTTCAATAAAAGGACCACAACTATGGAACTCTTTACCTGACACTTTGAAAAGTATATCTGCACTTGTCACTTTCAAAAAACAAACAGAATTATGGCTAGTTGAGCAGCAATCGTGTTCCCATGTTTAGTTTTCACAAATTTTTACCAATTGTTTTTTATCTAGTCTGCATTTTTTGTTGTTAATACTATTATTATTATTGGATGTTATCTAGTTTGCAATTTGTCTGCATTTATTCTATTATCATTATTATTGACTCTTTTTTTCTCTCCCCATTTTATTATGTTGGATATGTGTTATTGTTTTTGTTGTTGTTGTTGTTGTTGGGGACAAGTGTTGTAAATTAACTTTGGCTACAAACACTATGATGCATACATTGGATAACTTTTTCAGGTGTCTATGTTTTTTTCGTATCCGTCCCTATTTCAAATAAACCTTAATAATAATAATCCTCTCTGATAGCAACAATCACTTAATGATGTATTAGACTTTTGCATAAACATTATTATTTAATTAAACTTACAAAGGGAAATAGTGACAAATGAAAAAAATAAACAGACATACTCACTGACTTAATACAAACATTGCAATGATTTTAACTAATTTTAAGGACAAAGCAGGTATTTCATCATTGTAAAATAACATAATACACTAAATAAACTATGTACCACGACTGGGTATATTACTTTATATGTTGGCAAGTAAAGACGTCCGATAATGGCTTTTTTGCCGATATTCCGATATTGTCCAACTCTTCTTTACCGATACCGATATATACTGTCATACACATTATTATGCCAAATTTTGTTGTGATGCCCCGCTGGATGCATTAAACAAGTTAACAAGGTTTTCCAAAATAAATCAACTCAAGTTATGGAAAAAAATGCCATCATAGCATTGCCATATTTTTTTATTGAAGCCACAAAGTGCAATATTTTTTAAAAAAAGTTTCAAAACAGTAGCATGGAATTTGGGACATGCTCTCCCTGAGAGAGCATGAGGAGAATGAGGTGGGCGGTGTTGGGGGAGTGGGGTTGACGTAGGGGGAGTAGGGGGTAGCGGGGGTGTATATTGTAGCGTCCTGGAAGAGTTAGTGCTGCAAGGGGTTTTGGGTATTTCTTCTGTTGTGTTTATGTTGTGTTACGGTGCAGATGTTCTCCGGAAATGTGTTTGTCATTCTTGTTTGGTATTGGTTCACAGTGTGGCGCATATTCGTAACAGTGTAAAGTTGTTTATACGACCACCCTCAGTGTAACCTGTATGGCTGTTGACCAAGTATGCTTGCATTCACTTGTGTGTGTGACAAGCCGTAGATATCATGTGACTGAACCTGCACGCAAAGGCAGTGCCTTTAAGGTTTATTGGCGCTCTGTACTTCTCCCTACGTCCGTGTACAGAGCGGTGTTTTAAAGTCATACATTTTCCTTTTTGAGACAGATATCTTTAATTAGGAAACCGATACCGATGATTTCCGATATTAAATTTTAAAGCATTTTTCGGCTGATAATATCGGACATCTCTATTGACAAGTAAATCAAATGTTGAAAGCTGTATAAAAACAAAAGCTGAGGATTAACATGGAGTCGATTAACTACAAAAAGCAGAAGAATATAACAGGTAACTCCCAACCACAATCACTGTCTAAGCTGATAAGGAAATAAAAATAAACATGATTGTAAGTGTGACCAAAATATGAAGGAGAAAGGAGAGAAAAACATCATATTCATGAATTATATATTTTAACTTTGGAGCGTATATAACCGAGCACATGAGTCAAAAAAATGATTGAACGTTAAGGCAGAAGGATGGAATTAAACAGCAAAGTAGAATCACATTGCTAACGAGTTACATCATCAGGCTTATTTGGCAATATAGTCAATATTCCGACTAAGTGCAGCAAGCAAAACCAACAGCAATAGTATAGACCAGTGGTTCTCAACCTATTTTCAGTGATGTACCCCCTGTGAACATTTTTTTAATTCAAGTACCCCCTAATCAGAGCAAAACATTTTTTGGTTGAAAAAAAAAAAAGATAAAAAAGTAAAATACAGCACTATATCATCAGTTTCTGATTTATTAAATTGTAAAACAGTGCAAAAATATTGCTCCTTTGTAGTGTTTTTTCTTGAACTATTTGGAAAAAAAGATATACAAATAACAAAAAACTTGTTGAAAACTAAACAAGTGATTCAATTATAAATGCAGATTTCTCCACATAGAAGTAATCATCAACTTAAAGTGCCCTCTTTGGGGATTGTAATAGAGATCCATCTGGATTCATCAACTTCATTCTAAACATTTCTTCACAAAAAAATAAATCTTTAACATCAATATTTATGGAACATGTCCACAGAAAATCTAGCTGTCAACACTGAATATTGCATTGTTGTATTTCTTTTCACAGTTTTTGAACATACATTCATATTTTGATGAAGTATTATTTAATAAATATATTTATAAAGACTTTTTGAATCATTGCTGTTTTAAAAAAAATCTCACACCCCTTGGCATACCTTCAAGTACCCCCAGGGGTACGTGTACCCCCATTTGAGAACCAATGGTATAGTTGTATGATACCAACATGAAGGAAAATGTTTTCATATAAGTTGATAGCTTTTATTGTTTGTTTTGCATTTGATAGCACAACAACTAGTAGCTACCTTTAATTTTGTCATGCTTCACGTTTGATAGCATTAAAGCTATCTGTTCTAGTCTATGAGCCAGTAAAAAGAAATTGTGTGATAGGATGACGAATAAAAATGCCTTTGGTCAGTTGTAAATAATTAGGTCTACATAAGTAAACACATACCATTAGTTTCCCTAATATTTCTGAACAATGTGGAGAGACAAGATGATATACAGTACAGGCCAAACGTTTGGACACACATTATCCTCATTCCATGTGTTTTCTTAATTTTCATGATTATTTACATTGTAGATTGTCACTGAAGGCTTCGAAATGATGAATGAACCCATGTAGAGTTAGTTATGTACTTAACAAAAAAAGGTGAAACAACTGAAAACACGTTTTGTATTCTACTTTCTTCAAAATAGCCACCTTTTGCACTGATTACTGCTTTGCACACTCTTGATGAGCTTCAGGAAGTAGTCACCTTTTGAAGCAGGTGTGCTTGAAGCTCATTGAGAGAATGCCAAGAGTGTGCAAAGCAGTAATCAGAGCAAAGGGTGGCTATTTTGAAGAAACTCAAATATTATCAGCTTTCAGTTATTTTGTCTTTTTTGTTAAGTACATAACTCCACGTGTTCATTCCGAATCAGAATCAGAACTACTTTAATAATCCCTGAGGGGAAATGAACATTTTTAGCAGAATCCCATTGAAGAGCAGACAAACATTGCAGGGAGACAGAACAAGATTGCTGACGGGTCTGCCAACCAATTCGTAGTTTTGATGTGACAAACTACAACAGGGGTCAGGAACCTTTTTGGCTGAGAGAGCCATACAAGCCAAATATTTTTAAAAGTATTTCCGTGAGAGCCATATAATATATATATATATTTTTACACTGAATTCAACTACATGCGTGGATTTAAGTCTCACCTTAAAACTCATCTGTATACTCTAGCCTTTAAATAGACCTCCTTTTTAGACCAGTTGATCTGCCGCTTCTTTTCTTTCTCCTATGTCCCCCCCTCCCTTGTGGAGGGGGTCCGGTCCGATGACCATGGATGAAGTACTGGCTGTCCAGAGTTGAGACCCAGGATGGACCGCTCGTCGGGACCCAGGATGGATTTGTGATTTGGGGCTATATAAATAAACATTGATTGATTGATTGATTGATTGATTTTTAAGAAAGACCAACATTTTTTCGAGCATTATAAGTCTCTTATTCTTTTTAATAACATTGTTATTCTGAGGCTAACCAACAATAAATAAGACACTTCTTACTATTAATGCGACTTCTTGAACAGGTGCGGTAGAAACCGAATGGATGGATGAAAATGCATGAGAACGTTTATATTTTGAATGTTATTTTTGACACTGATTATTCATTACTTATCGTGCTAAGCAATGTCAGCTAAGATTGATCTGAGAGACAGATGCCACATCTGGCTCTAGAACCATAGGTTCCCTACCCCCTGATCTACAATGTAAATAGTCATGAAAATAAAGAAAACATAATTAATGAGAAGGTGTCCAAACTTTTGGCCTGTACTGTATTTCAAAACAAGTTATACCGGTAACTTACATATCTGGACAGCTACTTCCAAATACTAAGTAAGCAGCGTCTTCACAGAGCTATAAATAACGTCAAAAAGAATATTATTTTCTATTGATCTCACCTCTGCCAGAAAATTATCCAGATCAGTTTTCTGCCTTGGTACAGTTCCAGTGCGGTCACCGCTCAGAGTGTTTTGACTGAATTGACGGGAAAACTTCAGATCGCTCTTCCGGGAGTCCGCAGTTCCGCATACGTCGTAACTGAAAGCCTGCTTCAAGGTGCCAGAGCCGTCTACGTCGGCGTAAAGCGGCGGGTAATACGGGATAACCGGAAGTGCCGCGTTGGACTTAAAAAACAGGCGCTCCTGTCTCCACCTGTACACTTTGACTGATATGATGAGCAGCAAGCAGGTGATGAAGAGGAAGGAGACCACAGCCAAAGCCAAGACTAAGTAAAAAGTCAGCTTGTCATTGTACTCCTTGTCGTGCATGCTAAAGTCAGTGAACTCTGACAGCACTTCAGGGAAGCTGTCCGCCACCGCCACGTTAACAATGACTGTAGCTGAACGAGAGGGCTGCCCGTTGTCCTCCACTAGAACACTCAGTCTTTGTTTGACGCCATCTTTATCAGTGACTTGGCGGACAGTTCTTATTTCTCCATTGTGTAGGCCCACTTCAAACAGCGCCCTGTCTGTGGCTTTCTGCACTTTATAGGAGAGCCAGGCGTTCTGTCCAGAGTCCACATCCACAGCCACCACTTTAGTCACCAGATAGCCCACATCTGCTGAACGAGGCACCATTTCAGCCAGCACCGAGCCGCCCGTCTGGACCGGGTACAGGACCTGGGGGGCGTTGTCGTTCTGGTCCTGGATCAGGACGCGGACGCTCACGTTGCTGCTGAGAGGAGGAGAGCCTCCATCCTGAGCTCTGACGCGGATGCTGAACTCTTTCGTTTGCTCGTAGTCAAAAGCACGCACGGCCATGATCTCCCCACTCTCTGCGTTGACCGTGAAAAAAGCCGACGCTGACATTCCGTTAAGTGGTCGGTCTTCGAGGAAATAAGAAAGACGCGCGTTGTTCCCCGAGTCTTCATCGCGGGCTTTGACGGCGAGAATAGAAGCACCGGGCGTGTTATTCTCAGTGATGGACGCCGAATAAAACGTGCGTGAAAACACCGGGGCGTGGTCGTTTACGTCCGATAGTTTAAGATGAATAGTTTTATTAGCAGAGCGAGGCGGACTGCCCTCGTCCGTTGCCGTTATCGTTACGTTATATCCCGGCACCGTCTCTCGGTCCAACACGTCGTCAGACACCAAACTATAGAAATTAAGCGACGAGGGTTTTATTTTGAAGGGCAAATCGTGGGGAATAAAACACTTCACGTGACCGTTGGCGCCAGAGTCTAAATCTTTAATGTTGAGCATGGCTATTGTTGTTTCCAAAGGGGAATCTTCTGGTATCGGATTGGAGAGGGAAATGATGCTTATGACAGGAGCGTTGTCATTTTGGTCTACAAGCTCAATGAACACCTTACTGGTGTCTCTCAGACCTCCTTTATCAGTCGCTTCCACGTCTATTTCATACTGTTTGACTTTCTCGTAATCAAGCTCACCCACTACGTGAATTTCTCCAGTATTTGCGTGGATATTAAACACAGATGAAGCACTGTTTCGAGAGAATGAATATGCAACCTCCCCGTTTTCCCCCTTATCTGCATCTGCGGCGCTTACTTGCAATATTTTTGTCCCCCTAGGTGCGTTTTCAGGTACAGTTACTTTGTAACGAGACTGGCTGAAAACTGGTGCATTGTCATTTGCATCCACTACTATGATGTTTATTCTAACAGAGCCTGATTTAGGAGGCTCACCGCCATCATAGGCAGTCAGAATCAGCTTGTGCTCCTCCTGTTTTTCTCTATCTAACAAAGCATCCAGTATCATTTCAGCATATTTGGTGCCATCAGGACGAGAGAGTATGTTTATTTGAAAATTTTCCGTAGGGCTGAGTTTATATGTGTGTAAAGAATTGGAGCCCACGTCCGGATCTTTGGCGCTGTCCAGTGAAAAACGAGCCCCTTTTACAGCCGATTCACTAATTTCAAAATTCATTTCTCTGTTTGTAAAGAGAGGAGCATTATCATTTATATCAATAATCTCCACATCGACATGATGGAGCTCCATGGGGTTATTTAGGATGATTTGGAAATGCAAAGAGCAAGGAGACACTTGGCCGCACCTCTCTTCTCTGTCTATTCTCTGCTTTATTTCAAGCGTTCCTTTGTCCAAATTGAGAGCGACGTACTCACTGCTGTCCTCTGTAAATATTCTGCCACGCCCGGATTTCAGTCTCTTCACATCCAAACCCAAATCCTGCATGATATTTCCAACAATGGAGCCCACGGCCATCTCCTCGGGCGCAGAGTAGCGGACGTGAGCGACGCCCACGTCTGCCACAAACACGCAGAAAAACAACAGCCTCCAAATAAGCAGTAAAAACAGACACATTTTAAAGTAATCCTTCCACGAATTAAAAAGTAGAGAAAAAAGGAGCGTGTCTGTCGATGTGTTGCACGACACTGAATGAGCTTGCAGAGAGGAGCACACATTTAAGTCTGAAATTGGTTATATTCTCCTTATGTTGACCTACAGCGGCACTTAGAGACTAAAATAGGTACTGCAGCTCAGTAATAATGAGATGAATGGCAGCACTGTGCACCCATCTATCCATCCATCCATTTTCTACCGCTTATTCCCTTTCAGGGTTGCGGGGGGCGCTGGCGCCTATCTCAGCTACAATCGGGCGGAAGGCGGGGTACACCCTGGACAAGTCGCCACCTCATCGCAGGGCCAACACAGATAGACAGACAACATTCACACTCACATTCACACACTAGGGACCATTTAGTGTTGCCAATCAACTTATCCCCAGGTGCATGTCTTTGGAGGTGGGAGGAAGCCGGAGTACCCGGAGGGAACCCACGCATTCACGGGGAGAACATGCAAACTCCACACAGAAAGATCCTGAGCCTGGATTTGAACCCAGGACTGCAGGACCTTCGTATTGTGAGGCAGACGCACTAACCCCTCTGCCACCGTGAAGCCTGCATCCATCTATTTTGTATAAAATAGTTATTTCAGACAATATAAGCAAAGATGACGCAACATGCTAACCTCAAGAGGAGAGTCAGGTTCATCCAGGATGTTCCTTTCACTGTGTATCTTCTGCATGGTTCCTGTAGAACTGGGGTCCATCACCAGCACGTTGTGACTAGCAGCTCTGTCCAACTTCAAGTCACTTTTTCTGGAGTCGCTGGTCCTGCACACCTCGTAATTGTACACGTGTTGGAGAGTCCCTGTCCCCAAAGTGTCTGAGTAACGTGGTGGATAATATGGAATGACAGGGAGGTTGGAGTGGTACAGGACGCGAGACTGTCTCCACCTGTACACTTTGACTGATATGATGAGCAGCAAGCAGGTGATGAAGAGGAAGGAGACCACAGCCAAAGCCAAGACTAAGTAAAAAGTCAGCTTGTCATTGTACTCCTTGTCGTGCATGCTAAAGTCAGTGAACTCTGACAGCACTTCAGGGAAGCTGTCCGCCACCGCCACGTTAACAATGACTGTAGCTGAACGAGAGGGCTGCCCGTTGTCCTCCACTAGAACACTCAGTCTTTGTTTGACGCCATCTTTATCAGTGACTTGGCGGACAGTTCTTATTTCTCCATTGTGTAGGCCCACTTCAAACAGCGCCCTGTCTGTGGCTTTCTGCACTTTATAGGAGAGCCAGGCGTTCTGTCCAGAGTCCACATCCACAGCCACCACTTTAGTCACCAGATAGCCCACATCTGCTGAACGAGGCACCATTTCAGCCAGCACCGAGCCGCCCGTCTGGACCGGGTACAGGACCTGGGGGGCGTTGTCGTTCTGGTCCTGGATCAGGACGCGGACGCTCACGTTGCTGCTGAGAGGAGGAGAACCTCCATCCTGAGCTCTGACGCGGAAATTAAACTCCTTCAGGTGCTCGTAGTCAAAAGAGCGCACTGCATGGATGACTCCACTATCAGCACTAACAGACACATATGAGGAGACCGCCACTCCGTTAACAGAGGAGTCCTCCAGCATGTAAGAGAGGCGAGCGTTCTGGTTCCAGTCAGCGTCTCTGGCTTTCACGGTGAATATAGAAAGACCTGGAGTGTTGTTTTCTACAATGGAGGCCTCATAGGAGCTCCTCTCAAAGACAGGTGCGTTGTCGTTCACATCTGAGATGTGTAAGGTGAGAGTGACGCTGCTGGAGAGGGAGGGCACTCCCTCATCAGAGCACATCACTGTGATGTTATACTCACTTGACCTCTCTCGGTCTAATTCACCGTCCGTCACTAAACTGTAGAAATTATTAGATGTGGATTTCATCACAAAGGGAATATTATGATCCATACTACAATGCACCTTTCCGTTTTCACCGGAATCTGCATCCTGAATATTTATCATTGTCACTACAGTACTCGTTTTAGCATCCTCTGATATTACATTAGATTTAGACATTATATGTATGTCAGGTTTGTTATCATTAATGTCAACAATGTCAATAATGACTTTACAAGAGTCAACTAGTCCCCCATCATCACTGGCACGCATGTTAAGCTGAAATATTTTAACTTTTTCATAGTCAACCTTACCTTTTAGCTGAACCTCACCACTATTTTCATTTACCACAAACAAACCGCGAGTGTGGTCTGACATACTTGAAATAGAATACGTTATTTTACCATTAGATCCGTGGTCTGCATCAGTGGCAGTAACTTTAACTACTATTGTTCCAACCGGTGCATTTTCTTCCACGGACGCTTTATAAATATGTTGCGTAAAAACAGGTGCGTTGTCATTCGCATCTAAAACGGTAATTAAAATCTGCATTGTTCCTGTCATTTGAGGCTCTCCTCCATCTACCGCAGTGAGAACAAGAGACAAGTGCTCGTTTTTTTCTCTGTCCAGAGGCTTCTTCAACACCATCTCCACATTCTTTGTTCCGTCCGCCTGATCAAGTAATTTCACAGCAAAATGATCAGACGGCTCCAATTTGTACGACTGCAGTCCGTTTAAACCCACGTCTGCGTCAACCGCGCGGTCCAATATGAATTTAGCCCCACCCACGGCGGATTCGCTGATTTTAAATTGCACGTCGTTCTTATCAAACGACGGGGGGTTGTCGTTTATGTCCGTGATCTCCACCGTGACGCTGTAGAATTCCATGGGGTTCTCTAAAATGATCTGAAAATGCAAGGCGCAAGGCGTCGTCTCGCCGCAAAGCGCCTCTCTGTCCATCCTGTCCCCGACGACGAGGAGCCCCCTCTCGTTATTTAACTCCACGTACTGCTTCCTGTCGGTGGTGAATATGCGAGCTTTGCCCGTTTTCAGCCGTTTCACGTCCAGACCGAAGTCTTTCGCCATGTTGCCCACAAGAGAGCCCTTCGGCTGCTCCTCCGGAACGGAATAGCTGACCTGCCCGAGCACCGCGCAGGAAGAAAGGAGCGAGAGAAACCACACAACTTGCCCCCTCATTGTTCTTTCCGACGCGCTAGAAAAGCCAAAACAAACGTCGTCCTCCTTGATTTTAGAAAAGTCAAAACAAACGAATATTCCAAACGTGAAAAACGAATGATAATCCAGAGAGCGGATCGAGCGATTGCGGCAAGCGTGCGTCGGCCGCGTCTCTTTATCCAAAATGAAGACTGGATGGCAAATAGTGTTCGAGTTTGAGCTCAATCTAACACTCGCAGGCCTGCAGCGGCGCTGTGAGTTCACCTTGCAACATTGCACTTGTGTGCAGATGTCGTTTAAACTGCATGAGCAATAAAAAACTAAAAAAACAAAACAAAAAAACAATGGTTAGATATATTTGTTTAATATTAGGATTACATAAAACGTGCCCAAAAAGGTGCATAAATTTGCAAAATGTAGACTACTATAGAAATGCTGCATAATGCACATATTAATACCTGCACATGTCATATAAATGATGTAGACTTGCAAGAAAGAGGCAGCAGAACAAAAGAAAGAGGCATGTCACTCTCCATGGTGCTGGAATGAGAGGCCTGCTACACCAATTTGGGAAATGACGGACTTTGCTTGGTACTATTTTCATACACGAGCAATAATAATCAAGAACAAGTGTACTCGAAGTGTAACATTTCAGATTTAGTTTGAGAGGTTGAAAAAAACGATCAAATCTACCATTTAAGATGATTTATTTTAGCCCTTTATCAATCAAGCTTTGTTGTAGGTTCCAACGTCCAAGTAGACATACTATAATAAAAAGAAACACAGTATAAAAGGAATTATGACATAACAATGAAAGTGTTTGTGCATATTCAGTAAAATGCATCTAATAAATAAATAAAAGCAATATATATATATATATATATATATACATAGGAGCTCCTCTCATATATACATATATATATATATATATGTATATATATATATATATATATATATATATATATATACATATATATATATATATATACATACATATATATATATGTATATATATAAAATATACATATACGCACACATATATATATATACATACATATATATACATACACATGTATACACACATGATATATATATATATATATATATATATATATATATATCCATCCATCCATTTTCTACCGCGTATTCCCTTTTGGGGTAGCGGGGGGCGCTGGCGCCTATATCAGCTACAATCAGGCGGAAGGCGGGGTACACCCTGGACAAGTCGCCACCTCATCGCAGGGCCAACACAGATAGACAGACAACATTCACACTCACATTCACACACTAGGGACCATTTAGTGTTGCCAATCAACCTATCCCCAGGTGCATGTGTTTGGAGGTGGGAGGAAGCCGGAGTACCCGGAGGGAACCCACGGATTCACGGGGAGAACATGCAAACTCCACACAGAAAGATCCCGAGCCTGGATTTGAACCCAAGACTGCAGGAACTTCGTATTGTGAGGCAGACGCACTAACCCCTCTGCCACCGTGAAGCCATATATATATATATATATATATATATATATATATGTATATATATATAAAATATACATATACACATACATATATATATATATGTATGTATATATATATACATGTATATGTATGTATATATGTACATGTATATATATATATATGTGTATGTATATATATATGTATATATATATATATATATATATATATATATATATATATATATATATATATATATATATATACACACTTTAAAAATGCGTCTACACATTCTATAGAAGGCACAGATTCCAGTGTTTCTATATAAACAATTAGTACCTAACAGAACAACACCTAGGATTGGTTATCTGTATAATAATATAATTCTCGGACTCCTGCAGTCTACACACACACTTAAAGCAGAAGAGCTCTTTTGGGGTCCGAAAACATTGCATTGCAAATCCACAGAAAATGAATGGTGATGGTAAAGTAAATGCATTGCATTCATTATAAAATTTACAGCAATTTCCTGTGAAACATCTTTACAGCATTTTCCCCAACTTGTATTCTGCAGTGCTGTGATCGTACGGTTAAATAGAATAACTTTACAACTAAATCCTGTAACTTCACGATTCTAAATCTATAGTTAATTAAAATAACATGTTAACAGTATTGTAACTTCACAATTTTTTATATATCTAATTACTCTCGATACACCACCTTTTACTGTACAAGAGTGTACAACGCAGTGTATACGGAAACTTGAAATTATTGAATTTACTAATTTAGTTTGCTATTACAGAGGAATATGATTACAGTATTTTACGAAAAAACTGTTAATTACTGTGAACTATAAGGATACCATATTTTTAAGGCATTTGTTATAATAGTAAACACACTTTAATGTGGAAAAATACTGTTCAATGCTGTAAAATCATGGTATATTTTTACAGTGTATATATAATTGACAACATTGTTTTAATATATATATATATGTGTGTGTGTGTGTGTGTGTGTGTGTGTGTGTGTGTGTGTGTGTGTGTGTGTGTGTGCATGTGTGTGTGTGTGGAGGTGTTTACAATGCTGTACAAAATAAAATAAAATAAATAACTAACAAACAGATCTCAAAAACGTGTTGAGCCTACTTAAACCAATCAATATGTCTGCAACACCACTAAAAACAAACGACGTAGATTACCAAAGAAAAACTTTCTTGGTGGGGAAAAAAACTTGGACAACATTAACACAAGTCAATAATATGAGAAGTTGCCTAAGTAAAGACACTTTCATGAATGTAGGCATTTACAATGTTACCAACATTCTTTGACAAACAACATGGAAAGAGAAAATAATGTAGAATGGGGGGGGGGGGGTGGGGGGGGGGTGGGGGGGGGGGGGGTGGGGGGGGGGGGGGGGGGTCAATTCAATCGCCAGCCAGCCAGGCATTAAAAAAATAGACCTAAAAATAAGTAATCATAGATCTTCACCAAGACGTCTCTTTAGTCACTTGATTGACATTCGAGATGAAGTTGGCTGGAGTGAGTTTAGTGTTAAGAATAAAACGACTGACAGGAAGGCTAGAGACATTTTTTTATTTCAACAGACTCTCGTGCTGAACCTGCTGTCGAAACCCTAAAGACCGACCGCACAATTCCTGTCTTCAAAATAAAAGTGCTGCTCCATCCTGCTTGCGCTAACAAAATAAGAGTCTCAGAAAAGTAGTACACACAAGACAACAAGCTACGGAGTTTGCCTTCAAAGCATTTCTTGTCAAGTCTAGAAATACGAATATGAAAGCTGCACAAATAAGACGCCAAAAAGCAACCACTTCCATGTGTTATTGGACAGAAAGCAGGACTTTTTTTCTCCTCCATAATCTAAATTAAAAAATGTGGGATTTGTCAGCACTACTTTGAATCCTGTCTGATTCCAATCAATGTCAGTCATCAGAATCAGATAATAGATCAATATATATTCTTGTCTTCATGAAAGAAAATAATCTAGATGTTATGGTTTGTCTTTAGTTCGAACATAAACACTATTAAAACATGACACGTGTTGAACATGCTTGTATTTTAATAAACACATTTAACATGTTAACAAAAAACGTCTGTTTCATAAATAAATACATATAAGTTATACATAAGATTATATATATATATATATAAGTATGTGTGTGTATATATATATATATATGTATGTATATGTGTGTGTATATATATATATATATATATATATATATATATATATATATGTATGTATATGTGTGTGTGTATGTATATATATATATATATATATATATATATATATACCCATTTTCTACCGCTTATTCCCTTTGTGGTCGCAGGGGGCGCTGGTGCTGGTAATCGGGCGGAAGGCGGTGTACACCCTGGACAAGTCGAAAAAGTATTTGGTCAGCCAGCAATTGTGCAAGTTCTCCCACTTAAAATGATGACAGAGGTCTGTAATTTTCATCATAGGTACACTTCAACTGTGAGAGACAGAATGTGAATAAAAAATCCAGGAATTCACATTGTAGGATTTTTAAATAATTTATGAGTAAATTATGGTGGAAAATAAGTATTTGGTCAACCATTCAAAGCTCTCAACTGATGGAAGGAGGTTTTGGTTCAAAATCTCACGATACATGGCCCCATTCATTCTTTCCTTAACACGGATCAATCGTCCCTGTCCCCTTAGCAGAAAAACAGCCCCAAAGCATGATGTTTCCACCCCCATGCTTCACAGTAGGTATTGTGTTCTTGGAATGCAACTCAGTATTCTTCTTCCTCCAAACACGACGAGTTGAGTTTATACCAAAAAGTTCTATTTTGGTTTCATCTGACCACATGACATTCTCCCAATCCTCTGCTGTATCATCCATGTATCCATCTTGGTATATGTATATATATATATATATATATATATATATATATATATATATATATAATATGTATATATATATATATATATATATATATATATATATATATATATATATGTATATATATATATATATATATATATATATATATATATATATATATATATATATATATATATATATATATATATATATATATGTATATATATATATATATATATATATATATATATTAGTGTGTGGGCGGGCCTGATTTACCTGATTTAGAGCATGCCATACCATATATCAAATGGTAAAAAAGAGCTACAATTCTCAACATTAAATATACACATTAATGAAGTAGCAAGAAAGACTTCAATATTGAATAAAGCAAGACATCACATCCATCCCTCCATCCCTTTTCTACCGCTTGTCCCTTGCACCCACGCAATCACGTGGAGAACATGCAAACTCCACACAAATAGACATCTTCTGAAATAATTATTTTAGTCTTTCTCTGCTGGTACACCCTATTCAAATTACTATGTTAAGATATGGGGAAACAACTACAAGAATGCACTTCATTCACCAACTGTACTACAAAAACTGTACTACAAAAAACTGTACTGCAAACAAGTCAGTGTGAGAAACAAAAAACTTCAATCAATCAATCAATCAATGTTTATTTATATAGCCCTAAATCACAAGTGTCAAAACGACATCCCTGGTTCCGATCCCACATAAGGGCAAGGAAAAACTCACAACCCAGTGGGGATGTCAATGTGAATGACTATGAGAAACCTTGGAGAGGACCAAGCACATTGTCTTCCCTGCATTATCCCACAGGCTTAATAATGTGTGAATATGGTAGGATTTTCTTGCAGAAAAAAAACCTGTTATTTAGTGTAGAATGATTTACTGCAAATATCCTTTTCAAACCTTTTAAATTACATTAGTTTTATGACAATTTAAAATGTTTAATTATGACCACAGATGCCCCCCAACCCCACCCTCGGGGGAAAACTTGTTTCATTAAATGTCATTATTTAAATTTACGGATGTAGTACATTTCCAAAAAGCTATATAAACCATACCAAATAATTTACACCATTTTTTCCAACGAGAGGTGAGATACAACGTGAGGGAAAATTTGTCAGCACACGCACCACAAACATTTTTTAGCACTTAAACTATGGAAAGAGCAGAGTGCAGAACAAACAAAATATGAATGGAATTTAAATGTATCATTTATCCAAGTCAATAAAGGAGGGTGAATACTTTTGCAAGACACTAACGGCCTTATTAGATGTGAAACAACAAGCACTAAGCAGAATGAGCACACTTGAAAAAGATGCACGTAGTATTAGTGAGCATTTTAAAAGTGACTTAGTATTAAAAAGGTACAATAGACACCGACCTCTATTTAAGAATACAACTTTAACATTTGACAACCAAATAATAAAACAAGGTGACTCGGTAAAAAATCTGGGTATTATCTTCGACCCAACTCTCTCCTTTGAGTCACACATTAAAAGCGTTACTAAAACGGCCTTCTTTCATCTCCGTAATATCGCTAAAATTCGCTCCATTTTGTCCACTAAAGACGCTGAGATCATTATCCATGCGTTTGTTACGTCTCGTCTCGATTACTGTAACGTATTATTTTCGGGTCTCCCCATGTCTAGCATTAAAAGATTACAGTTGGTACAAAATGCGGCTGCTAGACTTTTGACAAGAACAAGAAAGTTTGATCACATTACGCCTGTACTGTATATACCTTTATATACATATATACATACATATATACCTATACTGTATATACCTTTATATACATATATACATACATATATACCTATACTGGCTCACCTGCACTGGCTTCCTGTGCACTTAAGATGTGACTTTAAGGTTTTACTACTTACGTATAAAATACTACACGGTCTAGCTCCATCCTATCTTGCCGATTGTATTGTACCATATGTCCCGGCAAGAAATCTGCGTTCAAAAGACTCCGGCTTATTAGTGATTCCCAAAGCCCAAAAAAAGTCTGCGGGCTATAGAGCATTTTCCGTTCGGGCTCCAGTACTCTGGAATGCCCTCCCGGTAACAGTTCGAGATGCTACCTCAGTAGAAGCATTTAAGTCTCACCTTAAAACTCATCTGTATACTATAGCCTTTAAATAGACCTCCTTTTTAAACCAGTTGATCTGCCGCTTCGTTTCTTTCTCCTATGCCCCCCCCCTCCCTTGTGGAGGGGGTCCGGTCCGATGACCATGGATGAAGTACTGGCTGTCCAGAGTCGAGACCCAGGATGGACCGCTCGCCTGTATCGGTTGGGGACATCTCTACGCTGCTGATCCGCCTCCGCTTGAGATGGTCTCCTGTAGACGGGACTCTCGCTGCTGTCTTGGATCCGCTTGAACTGAACTCTCGCGGCTGTGTTGGAGCCACTATGGATTGAACTTTCACAGTATCATGTTAGACCCGCTCGACATCCATTGCTTTCGGTCCCCTAGAGGGGGGGTTGCCCACATCTGAGGTCCTCTCCAAGGTTTCTCATAGTCAGCATTGTCACTGGCGTCCCACTGGATGTGAATTCTCCCTGCCCACTGGGTGTGAGTTTTCCTTGCCCTTTTGTGGGTTCTTCCGAGGATGTTGTAGTCGTAATGATTTGTGCAGTCCTTTGAGACATTTGTGATTTGGGGCTATATAAATAAACATTGATTGATTGATTGATTGATATTAGTGCGTGTGCAAATGATAAATGCAAAAGTGTGTGTAATGCCTTTATTTAAACGAGGATGTGTGAACTACCGCCTGTCACTCGGTCATTTAGTGCGCATTCATGGCATCATGCTTCAAACCGTGGCACTTTGCTATGTTGTGAAACATGCAGCAGACAATAACCTGGGCCACCTTTTCCGGACAACATAGAAGCTCTCCTCCAGTGCCATATAGACAACGGAACACTTTTTAGCAGGCCAAAGTTAAGCTCTGGAAGACGCTTGCACTGAGGGCCTGATTTACCAAAGGTTTGCGTGTACTAAAAGACGTGCAAACTTTATGCCACATGCAAAGCTGATCTACTAAACTAAGTAGATTGCGTCTGTTATACAAGCAGAAAAAGAGCGTTTCTTCATTGAAATCAGAATAGATGCTGAGCATCAAAACGGCCACAATACTGGGAGGAGAAACTGCAAATATATTTAATTAACAGCCCGTTCAAGGTGATTCATCAACACTCGTCAACATTTTGGGAGCTTTTTATTAGTTAGCATGTGTGAAAATGACACAGACGCACACGGCTGTGAGAAATGAGGTGCTCGCGCTGCAAAGGCAGACGATGGACAGCAACGTGTGTGCTTCAACATGTTTGGACTGACAGAAATAAGAAAAATATTAAACATATCGTCTATTCAGCCAATGTCCTTTTATAATTGTACAGCTGGTACAGTAGTTGTCTTAAGGCAGGGGTAGGGAACCTAAGGCTCGCGAGCCAGATGTGGCTCTTTTGATGACTGCATTTGGCTCTCAGATAAATCTGAGCTGACATTGCTTAACACGATAAATAATGAATAATTCTACTTGTAATCACAGTGTTAAAAATAACGTTCAAAATATAAAATATTGTCATGCATTTTTATGTTCAAGAAGTTGGTAAGAACTCATTTATTTATTATTGGTTAGTGTGGGGCTTGCCCTCCAAGGGGTTCTTCGGACCACCAAGCACTGATATGAGAGCCAGTTTCAGGGTAACAATATTGTTTTATTTTTCAATAAGTCTCTCAGTTGCTTTCCAGCAATTGTCTTTTTCTCTTTCGTTCTCGCTCGCGCTGTTTTCTAGCCCCAAGCCCGTCTCTCCTCCTGGCTGCTGCTGATAACATAGCGACAGGTGATCATATAAAAAGGCCCAGGTGGGCGATCTACACACCTGTCGCTGAATTCAAGGCCTGGCAACACCCTGCTTCGCTGCAGGCCCGCAGGCCACGCCCACTCCACAGTTAGCTTCAGAACAACAATGTTATTACAAAGAATAAGAGACCTCTCTAGAAATGTTGGTCTTTCTTAAAAATGCAAACATTTTGTTGTGTTCAGTGTTAAAAAAATGATTATATGGCTCTTACGGAAATACATTTTAAAATATTTGGCTTCTTGGCTCTCTCAGCCAAAAAGGTTCCCGACCCCTGTACTAAGGGGTTCATTAAAATACATTCAAGTGACACATTTTGGTGTCTGTTAGCATTTCTTTAAAAATATTTGTTCATAAATTATTTATTTAAGACATTGGTTCTCAAATGGGGGTACGTGTACCCCTGGGGGTACTTGAAGGTATGCCAAGAGGTACGTGAGATTTTTTTTAAATATTCTAAAAATAGCAACAATTCAAAAAAATCCTTTATAAATATATTTATTGAATAATACTTCAACACAATATGAATGTAAGTTCATAAACTGTGAAAAGAAATGCAACAATGCAATATTCAGTGTTGACAGCTAGATTTTTTTGTGGACATGTTCCATAAATATTGATGTTAAAGATTTATTTTTTTGTGAAGAAATGTTTAGAATGAAGTCGATGAATCCAGATGGATCTCTATTACAATCCCCAAAGAGGGCACTTTAAGTTGATGATTACTTTTATTTATAATTGAATCACTTGTTTATTTTTCAACAAGTTTTTAGTTATTTGTATATCTTTTTTTCCAAGTAGTTCAAGAAAGACCACTACAAATGAGCAATATTTTGCACTGTTATACAATTTAATAAATCAGAAACTGGTGACATAGTGCTGTATTTTACTTCTTTACCTCTTTTTTCAACCAAAAATGCTCTGATTAGGGGGTACTTGAATTAAAAAAAAAATGTTCACAGGGGGTACATCACTGAAAAAAGGTTGAGAACCGCCGATTTAAGACATAAAAATATATTTGTTTAATATATCTTCTGCATCTAAAAACGTCTTTCATTTTGCATTTTCTTTTGTTTGAGTATTTCCCGGCACACAAATGTGCTTGGTGATGCAAGCTAAACTCCTAGCACACAGAATCAAGTGTCAGTGTGCATAAGTCTCTGTTGTCTAGATTGGGATTCAGAAAAGGTGTTACTGATTATAGGTCTATGCTGCTGGTTCAACACATTGCACACAGGTAGGTGCATGAAAACATGAACGTGCAGTAAATTATTAAGTGGCTCCGTGGTATAAAAGCTCCGTATGCATGCAAAAATCCTCATTTAAATAAGGTGGTCTGCACCATTTTTTAATTGCAAAACACACTTAACACATCCAAAAATAGTACACACTATGTTATTGTTGTTCAGCACAAAGTATTTGGATCTTAGTAAATCTGGTTCTGACTGCAGTGATGCGCTGGGATGATCCGGACGCAAATAAATGCATGTTGCTGTGGAAGACTTTTCATAGAAGATATGGAAATGCTCCTTTTGATACTGGCTGCAATTCAGTAGTGTCATCCAGCAGTTTAAAAATGTGATTGTTGGATGATATCAATCCAACAAAACAATACACAGCAATACCATACCAACGCAATCCAATTCCAAAACCAAACCTGAGCCAGCAACACTCAGAACTGCAATAAACAGAGCAATTGAGAGGAGACACAAACACCACACAGAACCAACCAAAAGTAATGAAACAAAAATGAATATATATATTATATATAATTTTAGCATAGCAATGATTAAAAATCCCTCATTGACATTATCATTAGACATTTATAAAAAATAATAAAAAAGAACAATGGTGTCACAGTGGCTTACACTTGCATGGCATCTCATAAGCTTGACAACACACTGTGTCCAATGTTTTCACAAAGACAAAATAAGTCATATTTTTGGTTCGTTTAATAGTTAAAAGAAATGTACATTATTGCAATCAGTTGATAAAACATTGTCCTTTACAATTATAAAAGCTTTTTACAAAAATGTACTACTCTGCTAGCATGTCAGCAGACTGCGGTAGATCCTGCTGAAATCTATGTATTGAATAAATACAGAATCCTTTTAAATCAGGAAAAAATGGTTTTGAATCGAGAATCGTGTTGAATTGAAAAAAAAACAAAACGATTTTGAATTGAATCGAATCGTGGGACACCCAAAGATTGACAGCTCTAATGCTATGTCCCTACAAGTTAGATTTCTGACAATAGAAATATGTTGACATGCGCATACAATATTCTCTATCGCCATCTGTCATTGGATCAGAAGCGTTTTTGTCACAACGGCCAAAGTCATATTTGCGTAACTGTGCTAATTTGCATGAATCTGTAAAATGTGCTGAATAAAGACATAAAAACACCTTCAGGTTTCACAAACCATTAAACAGGTGCGACTGTATATGCATTAAGGCTAACACAGTGGCTTAGTGGTTAGAGAGTCAACCCTGAGATGGGTAGGTTGTGAGTTCAAACCCCGGCCGAGTCATACCAAAGACTATAAAAATGGGAGCCATTACCTCCCTGCTTGGCACTCGGCATCAAGGGTGGGAATTGGGGGTTGAATCACCAAAAATGATTCCTGGGCGCGGCCACTGCTGCTGCTCACTGCTCCCCTCACCTCCCAGGGGGTGAACAAAGGGGATGGGTCAAATGCAGAGGACAAAATTCCCCACACTTAGTGTAGTGTGTGTGTGACAATCATTGGTACTTTAACTTTTTTAACTTCATCAATGGATTGCGCTTGCTATAGATCTATTTTAACTGATGCAATCTTTGGTGCACAACCTTAGTTGTTTAGATTTGTTTGTTGTTAAGTTTGAACAAGCTTTATTACAGAGAAACTTGGCATGTAAAGAAGATGTATTGCTATGTGAATTTTGTTTGTTCAAAATTAACTCCAAAGACATGCACCTGGGGATAGGTTGATTGTCAACACTAAATGGTCCCTAGTGTGTGAATGTGAGTGTGAATGTTGTCTGTCTATCTGTGTTGGCCCTGCGATGAGGTGGCGACTTGTCCAGGGTGTACCCCGCCTTCCGCCCGACTGTAGCTGAGATAGGCGCCAGCGCCCCCCGCGACCCCAAAAGGGAATAAGCGGTAGAAATGGATGGATGGATGGAAATGAACTAAACCGATACTCGGGCTTCACGGTGGAAGAGGGGTTAGTGCGTCTGCCTCACAATACGAAGGTCCTACAGTCCTGGGTTCAATTCCAGGCTGAGGATCTTTCTGTGTGGAGTTTGCATGTTCTCCCCGTGAATGCGTGGGTTCCCTCCGGGTACTCCGGCTTCCTCCCACTTCCAAAGACATGCACCTGGGGATAAGTTGATTGGCAACACTAAAAATGGTCCCTAGTGTGTGAATGTGAGTGTGAATGTTGTCTGTCTATCTGTGTTGGCCCTGCGATGAGGTGGCGACTTGTCCAGGGTGTACCCCACCTTCCGCCCGACTGTAGCTGAGATAGGCGCCAGCGCCCCCCGCGACCCCAAAAGGGAATAAGCGGTAGAAAATGGAGGGATGGATGGAAATGAACTAAACCGATACTCTTTGGGCTTGTACAACAGAAATAAGCGCAAATGTGGTTATAAATACTTCTGCCAAGTGTGCAAAGAGATGTTTCATTAGGTGAGACTGAGGCACTCTTTAAAATGGATATAATGTTTGATTGGTATATGATATATTTTTTGCCAAATGCCAACATAAAATATCAAGGCATACCTGGGTATTTGTGTAGAATAATTAACAAAGTCTAACCTCTAGAGGAGAGTCAGGTTCATCCAGGATGTTCCTTTCACTGTGTATCTTCTGCATGGTTCCTGTAGAACTGGGGTCCATCACCAGCACGTTGTGACTAGCAGCTCTGTCCAACTTCAAGTCACTTTTTCTGGAGTCGCTGGTCCTGCACACCTCGTAATTGTACACGTGTTGGAGAGTCCCTGTCCCCAAAGTGTCTGAGTAACGTGGTGGATAATATGGAATGACAGGGAGGTTGGAGTGGTACAGGACGCGAGACTGTCTCCACCTGTACACTTTGACTGATATGATGAGCAGCAAGCAGGTGATGAAGAGGAAGGAGACCACAGCCAAAGCCAAGACTAAGTAAAAAGTCAGCTTGTCATTGTACTCCTTGTCGTGCATGTTAAAGTCAGTGAACTCTGACAGCACTTCAGGGAAGCTGTCCGCCACCGCCACGTTAACAATGACTGTAGCTGAACGAGAGGGCTGCCCGTTGTCCTCCACTAGAACACTCAGTCTTTGTTTGACGCCATCTTTATCAGTGACTTGGCGGACAGTTCTTATTTCTCCATTGTGTAGGCCCACTTCAAACAGCGCCCTGTCTGTGGCTTTCTGCACTTTATAGGAGAGCCAGGCGTTCTGTCCAGAGTCCACATCCACAGCCACCACTTTAGTCACCAGATAGCCCACATCTGCTGAACGAGGCACCATTTCAGCCAGCACCGAGCCGCCCGTCTGGACCGGGTACAGGACCTGGGGGGCGTTGTCGTTCTGGTCCTGGATCAGGACGCGGACGCTCACGTTGCTGCTGAGAGGAGGAGAACCTCCATCCTGAGCTCTGACGCGGAAATTAAACTCCTTCAGGTGCTCGTAGTCAAAAGAGCGCACTGCATGGATGACTCCACTATCAGCACTAACAGACACATATGAGGAGACCGCCACTCCGTTAACAGAGGAGTCCTCCAGCATGTAAGAGAGGCGAGCGTTCTGGTTCCAGTCAGCGTCTCTGGCTTTCACGGTGAATATAGAAAGACCTGGAGTGTTGTTTTCTACAATGGAGGCCTCATAGGAGCTCCTCTCAAAGACAGGTGCGTTGTCGTTCACATCTGAGATGTGTAAGGTGAGAGTGACGCTGCTGGAGAGGGAGGGCACTCCCTCATCAGAGCACATCACTGTGATGTTATACTCACTTGACCTCTCTCGGTCTAATTCACCGTCCACTACAATACTGTAAAAACTACTTGAAGATACAACTTTAAATGGTATATTTTCATTAATCGCACAACTTACTCGGCCGTTTTCTTCAGAATCTGGATCGTTCACACTCATCACCGCTATGACGGTGCTGGCAGGCATATTCTCTTCCACTGAGGTGGATGATGAAATCATTTTAATGACAGGAGCGTTGTCATTTATATCGCCTACGTCAATAATCACCTTGCTGGAGTCAGACAGACCTCCTTGATCAACCGCCTCAATATCAATCTCATATTTTTGGGCTTTCTCGTAATCAATATGTCCTTTCAAAATGAAACCCCCATCTTCAGTAATATGAAATAATTTGGAAATGCTGCTCATGCTGTTTTCAATCACATAACTGACTTCACCATTTGAGCCTTTGTCTGCATCAGAAGCACTCACTTTAGTAATTAATGTACCAGAAGGGGAATTTTCCTTTATGCTCGCTTTATAAACATTTTGTGTGAAAACAGGAGCATTATCATTAGCATCCAGCACTTTAATTTGAATTTGCATTGTTCCTGACCTCTGCGGCTCTCCTCCATCTTGCGCGGTTAACAAAAGCGTCACAAACTCGTCTCTTTCTCTGTCTAAAGGCTTCTGTAAAATCATTTCCACTTTCTTACCACTGTCAGACTGCCTGTGTAATTTAAGCACAAAATGATCATTAGGTTGCAGCGTGTAGCTCTGAAGACCATTCAAACCAATATCAGGGTCTACCGCCTTCTCCAGCATGAATTTGGAGCCCACGACAGCAGACTCGCTGATCTCCAACACCCTCCCTTCCTTCTCAAACATGGGCTCGTTGTCGTTAATATCCGTGATCTCCACAGTCACAGGGAATATTTCAATGGGTTGTTCTAACGCGATCTGAAAATGCAGCACACAAGGCGTGGTCCGACCACAAACAGCTTCTCGATCCATCCTCTCTTTGATAACCAGCACGCCTTTACTCTTGTCCAGCTGGACGTAATCGGCGCTGCCTCCCGTGTGAATGCGAGCTCTCCCTCCTTGTAAGCGTTTAACATCCAGACCCAAATCCTGAGCTATGTTGCCGATGAAGGATCCTTTGGTCATCTCCTCCGGGATGCTGTAGCTGACATGTCCGAGCACCGGAGCGAGGCAGAGCAGGAAAAAAAACGGCAGCACTTGCGGGCTCATTGTTCAACAATGCGCCTGCGTCGAAGCCCCAAATGTGGTCACTGCGCCCGGTTTGCGCCGCAATTACGCAACAAAGCCAAGCTCGGATGAAATCCAAATGACTATGAAAATATTCCAGGGTAATAATCCGATGGTATTTTTTCTTTTCATCTATCATGGAGCCTGCATTACGTGTCGTTGTCCTTTCCGTACTGCGAGCTCACGGAGGGTGCGTTGGAGTAAGTCTAAACCCTAAACATTCAAGACGCGGAGAACAGCGACCTCCACAGGTTACATCGTGTAACTGCATGGAGAAGGGCTTAAAAAAATATATAAGCCTTTTTATTTTATGAGCTACTATGAAAAAAGCTGTTGACTAAAATGTAAATATGTAATATGCCTTGATAACGTGCTATTTTGACTCATAACTGGCACTTATTTCAGTCAATTAATATTTAAAAGTGATGTTTTATCAGGGCAAACAAAAGACATTGAATGGATGTGTGAATTTATAAAAAAACAACAAAAAAACAACAACAACGTAGGTATTGTGAGGGGGGAAAAAAGAAAGAAAGTCTAGTGTCGCTGTCCAGAGTACTGAAATATCAGGAGGCATAGTATGTTTGTTGTCATCCATCCATCCATCCATTTTCCACCGTTTATTCCTTTTGGGGTCGCTGGTGCCTATCTCAGCTACAATCAAGCGTAAGGCGGGGTACGACCTGGACAAGTCGCCACCTCATTGCAGGGCCAACACAGATAGACGGACAACATTCACACACTAGGGACCATTTAGTGTTGCCAATCAACCTATAGTTTGTTGTCAAGAAAAACATAAAAAAATAAACCCATTTTAAAACATGCTAACCTCTAGAGGAGAGTCAGGTTCATCCATGATGTTCCTTTCACTGTGTATCTTCTGCATGGTTCCTGTAGAACTGGGGTCCATCACCAGCACGTTGTGACTAGCAGCTCTGTCCAACTTCAAGTCACTTTTTCTGGAGTCGCTGGTCCTGCACACCTCGTAATTGTACACGTGTTGGAGAGTCCCTGTCCCCAAAGTGTCTGAGTAACGTGGTGGATAATATGGAATGACAGGGAGGTTGGAGTGGTACAGGACGCGAGACTGTCTCCACCTGTACACTTTGACTGATATGATGAGCAGCAAGCAGGTGATGAAGAGGAAGGAGACCACAGCCAAAGCCAAGACTAAGTAAAAAGTCAGCTTGTCATTGTACTCCTTGTCGTGCATGCTAAAGTCAGTGAACTCTGACAGCACTTCAGGGAAGCTGTCCGCCACCGCCACGTTAACAATGACTGTAGCTGAACGAGAGGGCTGCCCGTTGTCCTCCACTAGAACACTCAGTCTTTGTTTGACGCCATCTTTATCAGTGACTTGGCGGACAGTTCTTATTTCTCCATTGTGTAGGCCCACTTCAAACAGCGCCCTGTCTGTGGCTTTCTGCACTTTATAGGAGAGCCAGGCGTTCTGTCCAGAGTCCACATCCACAGCCACCACTTTAGTCACCAGATAGCCCACATCTGCTGAACGAGGCACCATTTCAGCCAGCACCGAGCCGCCCGTCTGGACCGGGTACAGGACCTGGGGGGCGTTGTCGTTCTGGTCCTGGATCAGGACGCGGACGCTCACGTTGCTGCTGAGAGGAGGAGAACCTCCATCCTGAGCTCTGACGCGGAAATTAAACTCTTTCAGGTGCTCGTAGTCAAAAGAGCGCACTGCATGGATGACTCCACTATCAGCACTAACAGACACATATGAGGAGACCGCCACTCCGTTAACAGAGGAGTCCTCCAGCATGTAAGAGAGGCGAGCGTTCTGGTTCCAGTCAGCGTCTCTGGCTTTCACGGTGAATATAGAAAGACCTGGAGTGTTGTTTTCTACAATGGAGGCCTCATAGGAGCTCCTCTCAAAGACAGGTGCGTTGTCGTTCACATCTGAGATGTGTAAGGTGAGAGTGACGCTGCTGGAGAGGGAGGGCACTCCCTCATCAGAGCACATCACTGTGATGTTATACTCACTTGACCTCTCTCGGTCTAATTCACCGTCCGTCACTAAACTGTAGAAATTGTCGGATGTGGACTTTAATGCAAAATGTAAATGATCACTAATGGAACAATACACTTTGCCATTCTCTTCAGAATCTGCATCGTTAACGTTTATTATGGTGACCACCGTGTTCATTTCAGCATCCTCCGAAATCACATTTGATTTGGACATGATATGAATTACAGGTTTGTTGTCATTTGTGTCCAAAACATCTACTTTTACTTTGCAAGAGCCACTTAGTCCTCCACCATCACTTGCTCGAATATCAATTTCAACACTCGCTGCCTTTTCATAATCCACTTTTCCGACCAGAGTGACATCGCCAGTGTTCCTGTTCACTTCAAACAAACCCCGGGCGTGATCGAGCGAACTTGAAATGGAATAAATTATTTCCCCATTTGAGCCGTGGTCAGCGTCTGTGGCTTTTACTGACACAACTACTGTTCCCTTTGCTGCGTTTTCTTTAACAGAAGCTTTATAAACACGCTGTGTGAAGACAGGAGCGTTGTCGTTAGCGTCTAACACCGCGATGTGGATCTGCATTGTTCCGGACAACTGTGGCTCTCCTCCATCTACTGCCGTGAGGATGAGAGACAAATGCTCATTTTTCTCTCTGTCCAGCGGCGTGTGCAACAACATCTCCACGCTTTTACCGGCGTCAAGCTGGCTGTCTTTGAGGGAGAATGCGCTAGTCGGCGTCAAAAAGTAGCGTTTTAAGCCGTTTTCTCCCACGTCAAAATCAATCGCTTTGTCCAAAATAAATGTTGCACCACTAGCAGTAAACTCGCTAATGTTGAAATAGAGCTGGCTTGTTTCAAACAAAGGATGGTTATCATTTATATCGTTTATTTCAATATTAACGCTGTAGAATTCCATGGGGTTCTCTAAAATAATCTGACAATGCAAAGCGCACGGTGCCGTTTGCGCACAAAGAGCCTCCCTGTCTACCTTCTCCTTTATAATCAGGGTTCCTTGTTCTCGGTTTAAAGCAATGTATTCTGCACCATCTCGCATAAAAACACGAGCCTTGCCTGTTTTCAGCCTTTTTGCATCCAAGCCTAAATCCTGAGCAATGTTACCAACGAAGGAGCCGGGCGCCATTTCCTCAGGGATGGAATAGCTGACCTGGCTGTGCACAAAGCTGGGCGAGAGGAGCCACATAAACAACAGTACTTGCCGTCTCATTGTGTCTGCTATGTTGAGTACCGGTCCTGGTGGTGTCCTTTTTTGAAAGAAAAATATGAATCCACGCGTGAGAATAAATCCAGTGATAATATAAATAGTCCCCCAATATCACCACACGGACGGCGCAACGTCTACTGTGACTGCTTGCTCTCTCTTTTTGTTTAAATGCACGGAGATGATGGGCGGCACAGCAAGGGCGGCTGCAGAACTGACACCAAAAAAAAGCCAATAGCGTCCCTTAGAGTCCAAACGTAAAACTGCACTTGTCTATAAATGTAGTCCAAACCCAACTATAAGCCATAAAGAAAAGGAAGTATTTACCCAATATATATTGTTATTATTGCTCAAAAAATTATCAGAGAAAACATAATGGAACGAAAATATTCCAGTTTCACCATAAACTGTCTCTGTCCTTGGTGCTGATGCCTTTTAGAACTCAAAAAATTATCAGAGAAAACACAATGGAACGAAAATATTCCAGTTTCACCATAAACTGTCTCTGTCCTTGGTGCTGATGCCTTTTAGAACTCAAAAAATTATCAGAGAAAACACAATGGAACGAAATCATTCCAGTTTCACCATAAACTGTCCCTGTCCTTGGTTCTGATGCCTTTTAGAACTCCAAAAATTATCAGACAAGACACGATGGAACGAAAATATTCCAGTTTCACCATAAACTGTCTCTGTCCTTGGTGCTGATGCCTTTTAGAACTCAAAAAAATTATCAGAGAAAACACAATGGAACGAAAATATTCCAGTTTCACCATAAACTGTCCCTGTCCTTGGTGCTGATGCCTTTTAGAACTCAAAAAATTATCAGAGAAAACACAATGGAACGAAATCATTCCAGTTTCACCATAAACTGTCCCTGTCCTTGGTTCTGATGCCTTTTAGAACTCAAAAAAATTATCAGAGAAAACATAATGGAACGAAAATATTCCAGTTTCACCACAAACTGTCCCTGTCCTTGGTTCTGATGCCTTTTAGAACTCCAAAAATTATCAGAGAAAACACAATGGAACGAAAATATTCCAGTTTCACCATAAACTGTCCCTGTCCTTGGTTCTGATGCCTTTTAGAACTCCAAAAATTATCAGACAAGACACAATGGAACGAAAATATTCCAGTTTCACCATAAACTGTCTCTGTCCTTGGTGCTGATGCCTTTTAGAACTCAAAAAAATTATCAGAGAAAACACAATGGAACGAAAATATTCCAGTTTCACCATAAACTGTCCCTGTCCTTGGTTCTGATGCCTTTTAGAACTCAGAAAATTATCAGAGAAAACACAATGGAACGAAAATATTCCAGTTTCACCATAAACTGTCTCTGTCCTTGGTGCTGATTGATGCCTTTTAGAACTCAAAAAATTATCAGAGAAAACACAATGGAACGAAAATATTCCAGTTTCACCATAAACTGTCTCTGTCCTTGGTGCTGATGCCTTTTAGAACTCAAAAAATTATCAGAGAAAACACAATGGAACGAAAATATTCCAGTTTCACCATAAATTGTTTCTGTCCTTGGTGCTGATGCCTTTTAGAACTCAAAAAATTATCAGAGAAAACAATGGAACGAAAATATTCCAGTTTCACCATAAACTGTCTCTGTCCTTGGTGCTGATGCCTTTTAGAACTCAAAAAAATTATCAGAGAAAACACAATGGAACGAAAATATTCCAGTTTCACCATAAACTGTCTCTGTCCTTGGTGCTGATGCCTTTTAGATATTATTCTCTAATGCAGTGTTTTTCATCCTTTTTTGAGACAAGGCACACTTTTTTCCTTTTAAAAATCCGGCACCAGCAGAAAACGTTAAAAAAATGAAACTCCACCAGGTCCTCCTCGTGCCTTATTTTGAGTTTTTTGGTGTTTTCCTGTGTGTAGTGCTTTAGTTCTTGTTTTGTGCTGTTATTTCGGTGTTTTCCTGTAGCAGTTTTATGTCTTCCTTTGAGCGCTATTCCCCGCACCTGCTTTGCATTAGCAAGCAAGGCTATTGAAGTTTTTGCTATTCTTCTTTGTGGGCACATTGTTGACTGCCATGTCATGCACGGATGTACTTTGTGGACGCCATCCGTCTCTGCTCCACACGCTGCAAGTTTTTGCTGTCGTCCAGTATTCTGTTTCTGTTTACTTTGTAACCAGTTCAGTTTTACTGTCATTTTACATTGCATTCCCTATGCTTTATTGCCTTTTCCTTTCGTTCATTTTTGGCTTAGGCATTACATACCTTTTTTTTTTACCTGCACGCTGTGGTCTGTATATTGGGATCACAGTTCTACAGTCAAGTTCTACACAGCACGGACACCAAGGAACGGCACAGTATTCGCAGATTATAATTATTCATTTGCAAAAAAAAAATGTTTTGGGACCAATTAGGTGAGGTTGCATCATTCGCCACGGCACACCAGACAATATCTAACGGCACACTAGTGTGCCGCGGCACAGTGGTTGAAAAACATTGCTCAAATGAGAACATGTGTGGAGTTGGATCGCATTACAAAATGTTGAGTTTGTGACAATACTTTAATCTCGACACGGCCCAAAATGATATATGTTCAGCTTTAAGTAAGACAGGGGACTCATATTCTATTCATTGCCGACCAAAAAACTAAAGTTTGAGCTTTAGCAACATGGCACAAATTAGAATACATGCAAAAGAGAATCATGCGGTCCAAGTTTAAAGCCCCCACTTGACATCTATTCCATAAATATCATCTCTTAAGACTGACAGAGTTCAATATTTATCAAAATGCTTGTTTAACCTATCAAGTCGTTTACAGGCTGAATCTTAGGCTTTGTAGCTTGGTTCCTATCTACCATCCCCAGCATGCCCACAACACTCGTAACTTACATCTGATATCAGGTAAACATCGTTTACAGGCTTGTACCGCTCGAAGTGTTGTACGAAGGAGACCAAATATTTGGAACCAGCTTAATGAGAGGCTCAAGATGCTGTATTCATTCTCCAACTTCAAAAAGAAACTGAAAACTTACCTATTTTTAAAGGGGAACATTATCAGCAGACCGATGTAAGCGTCAATATATACCTTGATGGTGCAGAAAAAAGACCATCTATTTTTTTAACCGATTTCCGAACTCTAAATGGGTGAATTTTGGCGAATTAAACGCCTTTCTGTTTATCGCTCTGGAGGCGATGGCGTCAGAATGTGACGTCGCCGAGGTAACACAGCCGCCATTTTCATTTTCAACACATTACAAATACCGGGTCTCAGCTCTGTTATTTTCCGTTTTTTTGACTATTTTTTGGAACCTTGGAGACATCATGCCTCGACGGTGTGTTGTCGGAGGATGTAACAACACTAACAGGGAGGGATTCAAGTTGCACCACTGGCCCGGAGATGCCAAAGTGTCTGCCGCCAGACCCCCATTGAATGTGCCAGAGTGTCTCCACATTTGACCGGCGATGCTAAGGCAGACATGGCACAGAGATGTATGGATAACCTGCAGATGCATTTGCAACGATAAAGTCAACGAAATCACAAAGGTGAGTTTGTTGATGTTGTTGACTTATGTGTTAATCTGACATATTTGGTTGCGGCGTGACTGCCAGCTAATCGATGCTAACATGCTACGCTAATCGATGCTAACATGCTATTTACCGGCGGTGCTAAAGCAGACATGGCACAGAGATGTATGGATAACCTGCAGATGCATTTGCAACGATAGTCAACGAAATCACAAAGGTCAGTTTTGTTGATGTTGTTGACTTATGTGCTAATCTGACATATTTGGTTGCGGCGTGACTGCCAGCTAATCGATGCTAACATGCTACGCTAATCGATGCTAACATGCTATTTACCGGCGGTGCTAAAGCAGACATGGCACAGAGATGTATGGATAACCTGCAGATGCATTTGTAACAATAGTCAACGAAATCACAAAGGTGAGTGTTGTTGATGTTCACTGCCAGCTAATCGATGCTAACATGCTATTTACCGGCGGTGCTAAAGCAGATATGGTACAGAGATGTATGGATAACCTGCAGATGCATTTGGAACTATATTCCGTTTCCTTCCACCCACATTTAATGCGAAAAAAACACTTACCAATCGACGGATTTAAGTTGCTCCAGTGTCACGAGATGCGAAAGTCCTGATCGTTTGGTCCGTACATTTTACCGGCGATGCTAACGCAGCTATTCGGCCATGCTATGGCTATGAATAGCGTCAATAGCTATTCGCTCAATAGCTTCAGTTTCTTCTTCAATATTTTCATACTCCAACCATCTGTTTAAATACGTGCGTAATATGTTGAATCGCTTAAGTCGCTGAAATCCGAGTTTGAATCCGAGCTAATGTCGCTATATCTTGCTGTGGTATTCCCATTGTTTTTTTTACATTGGCAGCACTGTATGACGTCACAGGGAAATGGCCAGTGTCTTCGCAGAGAGCAAAAATAACGCCCTTTAAAGCTTTATTTAGGGATATTCCGAGACCGGTAAAATTTTGAAAAAAATTAAAAAAATACAACAAGCCACTGGGAATTGATTTTTATTGTTTTTAACCCTTTTGAAATTGTGATATTGTTCCCCTTTAATGCCTCATGTGGGGTAGACTACTGTTGGGTTTTGCATGGTTGAATGAATGTATGTATGTATGTGTATGCTTGCTTTGGTACTATTATCTAGTGTTTATCATATAGCGTTGTTGTTTTTATTGTTGTTGTGCTTGCTACCATGTTTCATGTTTCATCATTCCATGTATATACTGTCCTCTGGACCCCCTGTCAAAAGCTTCTTCTAGCTTATTTGGGGGACCCTTTCACGTACCAACATCTTTAAATGATGATATTCACTACTATTGTAATTGTTACAAAAATAAAACTTGAAACTGAAACTTAGGAGTCAAAGTATTCAACACACATGTCAGTATGATATGAACCACACTGCAAACCAAAAACTAGATTTACACTGTCATAATGTTTTAAAAGTTGTATCAGTATAAATGAGCATTTTTGTCTTCGTGAAGACATATTTTTTTCATGCAGTGTTTGTACTGTTTCCTAATGAGCTAAGCAAATGTATTTTAGGGCCGAATAGTGTATGCCAGGGGTGCCCATTACGTCGATCGCGAGCTACCAGTCGACCGCGGGGGGTGTGTCAGTCGATCTCCAGCCAGGCTTTTAAAAAAAATAGACCTAAAAATTAGTGATCATCAATCTTCAC
Source organism: Nerophis ophidion (assembly GCF_033978795.1). Taxonomy (NCBI): domain Eukaryota; kingdom Metazoa; phylum Chordata; class Actinopteri; order Syngnathiformes; family Syngnathidae; genus Nerophis; species Nerophis ophidion. The sequence continues at coordinate 7,184,054 of NC_084615.1, forward strand.
CAAGACGTCACTTAAATGACATTCACGGTACCGGAGGGTCTTGTGAGATGACGCTGGCTGCTGCAAGATCATTATTATGAAAATATGACCGAGAGGAAGGCGAGAAACACTTTTTATTTCAACAGACTCTCGCGCCGTACCTTCCGTCAAAACTCTAAAGGCCGACTGCACATTTCCTATCTTCACAATAAAAGAACTGCTTCATGCTGCCTGCGCTAACTAAATACAGAGTCTCGGAAAACTGCCGTGCACAAGCGATCCCTCAGAAAGCTGGCGTGCACATCACTTGTGCACGCCAGCTTTCCGAGACTCTTATTTAGTTAGCGCAGGCAGCATGAAGCAGGGCTTTTAGTGTGAAGATAGGAAATGTGCAGTCGGCCTTTAGAGTTTTGACGGAAGGGACGGCGCAAAAGTCTGTTGAAATAAAAAGTGTTTCTCGCCTTCCTCTCTGTCATTTTTTCATAATAATGAACTGGCAGCAGCCAGCGTCATCTCACAAGACCCTCGGGTGCCGTGAATGTCAATCAAGCAAGCTACGGAATTTGCCGCCAATGTTTTTCTTGTAAAGTGTATGGAAGCTGGATGAATTAGATGCCAAAAACCAACCACTTTCATGTGGTATTGTACGGAAAGGACAACTTTTTTTCTCCTCCATTTGAAAATGTGGGCGTTATCATCATTGCTGTCTGATTCCAATCAATGCAAGTCATCAGAATCAGGTAATACACCAACTTATATTCTTGTCTTCGTGAAAGAAAGACATCTATATGTGTTACACATGCTTGTATTATCATTAAACACATTTAACTTGTTTACAAAAATGTCTCTTTCATAAATAAATAAATATAAATGACATATATAAATGAGGTAGATCCCCTCGAGTTGGTCAATTGAAAAGTAGCTCGCCTGAAGAAAAAGTGTGGCCACTCCTGGTGTATGAGTATAACAACACAAGTCAAAAGCAACAATAACTACACAAAGCAGATGTCAATTGCATTATCTAAAGTTTTGGGCTGGTGACTATAATTCAGTTATAGTATATCTGCTGATGAAATAGTTCTCTGATTTATCTTGATGTCAAGGTAAAATATGCTTTTCAAGTTACTCATCTTTACAAGCTAGGATAAAAATGAGCATAACATTTCCGGTTGTATGTAAAAGTCTTACTATGGAATATTGTGCTGTAAGTATCCGCATTGATAACATTGTAAACAGCTATGATTATACCGGGTTGAGTATGTTGTGGTTATCTACAACCATGCACTTTTAGTTAGTACAGGCAAATAAAAACAGTTATTATAACTTAAATAAAACACAAGTGACCAACCTCTGAAGGACATTCAGGTTAAGACTACCACAAAGATGACATCATGCAGTAGCAAGAGCCTGCATGTATAAACAGTGGCTAGTAAAATATTCATATATTTTGAAGTGTTCCACATTTTCTACGTCACAACCCATCCATCCATCCATCCATCCATCTTCTTCCGCTTATCCGAGGTCGGGTTGCGGGGGCAACAGCCTAAGCAGGAAAACCCAGACTTCGCTCTTTTCCCGGGGGATCCCGAGGCGTTCCCAGGCCAGCCGGGAGACATAGTCTTCCCAACGTGTCCTGGGTCTTCCCCGTGGCCTCCTACCGGTTGGACGTCCCCTAAACACCTCCCTAGGGAGGCGTTCGGGTGGCATCCTGACCAGATGCCCGAACCACCTCATCTGGCTCCTCTCCATGTGAAGGAGCAGCGGCTTTACTTTGAGTTCCTCCCGGATGGCAGAGCTTCTCACCCTATCTCTAAGGGAGAGACCCGCCACACGGCGGAGGAAACTCATTTCGGCCGCTTGTACCCGTGATCTTATCCTTTCGGTCATGACCCAAAGCTCATGACCATAGGTGAGGATGGGAACGTAGATCGACCGGTAAATTGAGAGCTTTGCCTTCCGGCTCAGCTCTTTCTTCACCACAACGGATCGGTACAACGTCCGCATTACTGAAGACGCCGCACCGATCCGCCTGTCGATCTCATGATCCACTCTTCCCCCACTCGTGAACAAGACTCCTAGGTACTTGAACTCCTCCACTTGGGGCAGGGTCTCCTCCCCAACCCGGAGATGGCATTCCACCCTTTTCTGGGCGAGAACCATGGACTCGGACTTGGAGGTGCTGATTCTCATTCCGGTCGCTTCACACTCGGCTGCGAACCGATCCAGCGAGAGCTGAAGATCCCGGTCGGATGAAGCCATCAGGACCACATCATCTGCAAAAAGCAGAGACCTAATCCTGCGGTCACCAAACCGGAACCCCTCACAACGTCACAACTAGGAATGTAAATATCATTTATTGTAATTTTTTATAAAAGAACAACACAGGCTGTCACAAAATTGTAAAGTCAAAGGACAATTGTGTTTTCAGATGGAATAAAAAAACTGAAAAAGTGTGTCTGATGATTGCTGAATGATCACATATTGACATTATAGTTCAATTAAATCCAGCTGTATTTAATCCAACCTCAGAAAAGATGCAGCTGTTATGTGATGGCCTCAGAAGTTTATTGAGAAAAAAAAAAAAGCAAACATCAAGACGTCCAAGGAGCTCACAAAACTTGTCAGATAAAAATTGTGGAGAAATTTAAAACGGAGTAGTACAACAATATATTTTCCCAAGCTTTGAATATCTCATAGCAATGTTTGAACCGCCATGTGTAAAAAGTGTATTGGACAACATTAAACCTACACCAAGACACAGCCTCCGCCTATATTTATACACCAAATAAGGAAATAACTGATAGAAAAAATCCACAGCTCATGTGGATTTTGAGTTATTCACAACCATACGACAGGTAAATACCAACATTTAGTGTAAAACTCAAATAAAACACAAGTGACCAACCTCTAAAGGAGAGTCAGGTTCATCCAGGATGTTCCTTTCACTGTGTATCTTCTGCATGGTTCCTGTAGAACTGGGGTCCATCACCAGCACGTTGTGACTAGCAGCTCTGTCCAACTTCAAGTCACTTTTTCTGGAGTCGCTGGTCCTGCACACCTCGTAATTGTACACGTGTTGGAGAGTCCCTGTCCCCAAAGTGTCTGAGTAACGTGGTGGATAATATGGAATGACAGGGAGGTTGGAGTGGTACAGGACGCGAGACTGTCTCCACCTGTACACTTTGACTGATATGATGAGCAGCAAGCAGGTGATGAAGAGGAAGGAGACCACAGCCAAAGCCAAGACTAAGTAAAAAGTCAGCTTGTCATTGTACTCCTTGTCGTGCATGCTAAAGTCAGTGAACTCTGACAGCACTTCAGGGAAGCTGTCCGCCACCGCCACGTTAACAATGACTGTAGCTGAACGAGAGGGCTGCCCGTTGTCCTCCACTAGAACACTCAGTCTTTGTTTGACGCCATCTTTATCAGTGACTTGGCGGACAGTTCTTATTTCTCCATTGTGTAGGCCCACTTCAAACAGCGCCCTGTCTGTGGCTTTCTGCACTTTATAGGAGAGCCAGGCGTTCTGTCCAGAGTCCACATCCACAGCCACCACTTTAGTCACCAGATAGCCCACATCCGCTGAACGAGGCACCATTTCAGCCAGCACCGAGCCGCCCGTCTGGACCGGGTACAGGACCTGGGGGGCGTTGTCGTTCTGGTCCTGGATCAGGACGCGGACGCTCACGTTGCTGCTGAGAGGAGGAGAACCTCCATCCTGAGCTCTGACGCGGAAATTAAACTCCTTCAGGTGCTCGTAGTCAAAAGAGCGCACTGCATGGATGACTCCACTATCAGCACTAACAGACACATATGAGGAGACCGCCACTCCGTTAACAGAGGAGTCCTCCAGCATGTAAGAGAGGCGAGCGTTCTGGTTCCAGTCAGCGTCTCTGGCTTTCACGGTGAATATAGAAAGACCTGGAGTGTTGTTTTCTACAATGGAGGCCTCATAGGAGCTCCTCTCAAAGACAGGTGCGTTGTCGTTCACATCTGAGATGTGTAAGGTGAGAGTGACGCTGCTGGAGAGGGAGGGCACTCCCTCATCAGAGCACATCACTGTGATGTTATACTCACTTGACCTCTCTCGGTCTAATTCACCGTCCGTCACCAAGCTGTAGAAATCAGTATCAGTTGACTTTAATACGAAGGGGATATTTTGATTTATCGCACACTCCACTTTTCCATTCTCGCCATCATCTTGATCGTGAACATTAATAATCGTCACTACGGTTTCACTTGGGACGTCCTCGGATATGACATTTGTCTTGGACATGACGTTGATCAGCGGGCTGTTGTCATTCACGTCCACAACGTCCACGATTACCTTGCAGCTGTCCGTCAGTCCGCCATCGTCACTTGCACGCACATTAATTTGATAGTTGCGTGATTTTTCATAGTCTACATTTCCAATCAGCGTGACTTCACCACTGTGCTCATTCATGTTAAACAAATGTTTTACGTCACCCATGGTATTTCTGATTGAATATATTATTTTACTATTAGCTCCGTGATCAGCATCTGACGCGCTGACTACTGTCACGACGGTGCCTTTGGGGGTGTTTTCTGCAACTGTAGCTTTATAAACAGGTTTAGTAAACACGGGTGCGTTGTCGTTGGCGTCTAAGACGGTGATAAGAATCTGCATGGTGCCAGACAACTGCGGCTCTCCTCCATCGACAGCCGTCAGCACAAGACGCAAATGCTCCTTTTTCTCCCTGTCCAGACTTTGCTTCAAAACCATCTCGACGCTCCTGGAGCCGTCTGCCTGATCGTGCAGCTTTAATGCAAAATTATCAGACGGTTCTAGAACGTACGATTGCAGTCCATTCATTCCGACATCAAGATCCACAGCCGGTTCCAAATCAAATCTCGAGCCTATCACTGCAGATTCGCTTATTTTGAATTTAATGTCGCCCTTCTCGAAGGCAGGGGCGTGGTCGTTGATGTCGACAAGCGCCACAATTATTTGAAAAAACTCAATGGGGTTCTCTAGAATGATCTGAAAGTGCAGCGCGCAAGGCGCCGACTGCGCGCACAGAGCCTCTCGGTCTATTCGTTCCTTGATGAGGAGAACGCCCCTGTCTTTATTCAGCTCCATGTATTGTTTGCTGTCCCCAAAATAAACACGAGCATTGCGTGCCTTCAGTCTCTGCGCGCCCATACCCAAATCCTCGTCTATTTGTCCCACTAAGGAGCCCACTTGCATTTCCTCACGGATGGAATAGTTGATCTGCGCGGACACAGCGCCGATGAACAGCAGGGAGATGAAAAACACTCCTTGCCGTCTCATTGTTCTCCTTGGCATCACGTTCAGGACAGAAAACACACCTCAGTGCTGCCTAAAACGAATCCAAAAGACAATATATCCCAACAACGAGTGGATCGGGTCTGTTATTCCTCAAAAAAATGTCACAAAATAGTCCCGGCGAGGTTGTATGCTGCGGTCCAAAGCGTCTCTTCCTGTGGTTTGCCTTTTTCTCTTAGTAGGCTGTCTTCTTTTAATGGAGGCAGGGCTGCTGTGTCAGCCACATCACGGACTACAGCGTCCCTAAGAGTCCAACATGTGAAACTGCAGGACCAATGAGAAAATACAGCAACAACTCATGCTGAAGGATGTTTCAAATGGAACACAAAACGCATCACTGTCAGGTAACAGAAGTGTGTGAGCCCTCCCTGGTTTATAAATCTAACTTAGATCATGGGTTTCACTATGTAAAGCACTAGAGAAATATGTAAATATAATTGGCATCACTTCACCAATACTTACACTTCAATATAAGTCCTGCTGTCATGGCAACATTCACATGAAATGTAACAAAATATGGTTGACGATGGTATTATAATCAAGAGGTGGGTAGAGTAGCCAGAAATTGTACTCACGTAAGAGTACTGATACTTTAGAGATGTATTACTCAAGTCAAATCAAAGAAGTGAAGTGAATTATATTTATATAGCGCTTTTCTCTAGTGACTCAAAGCGCTTTACATAGTGAAACCCAATATCTAAGTTCCATTTAAACCAGTGTGGGTGGCACCGGGAGCAGGTGGGTAAAGTGTCTTGCCCAAGGACACAACGGCAGTGACTAGGATGGCGGAAGCGGGAATCAAACCTGCAACCCTCAAGTTGCTGGCACGGCCACTCTACCAACCGAGCTATACCGCCCAATATTTGAGTAGCCACCCAAATATTTAATTGAGTAAAAGTGAAAAGTATGTTGTGAAAAAACTACTCAAGTACTGAGTAACTGATGAGTAACCTGTTCGCTTAAATATGACGGCAACAAGTAATGCACAAAAACATAAAAACAGCAATGAACAAATTCAGAGCCAGGAATATCTCTTAAGCAACTAAAACAATAATATATATTAAATAATATATATTTGGTTTTACACTGTATTGAAAAAAAATGAAAATGAATTTTACCTTTGCAAGCTCATTATACTATTGGCTAAGTTTTATTTTCATAAATGTAAGTTTCTCAATACCCGACCTGTTTTTTTGTGCCTTTAAAAAAGATTTAGAACTCTACATTAAAACACTCTACCAAAATCTGTGAAAACGATGATGCTGTGTTCCAAATTTAAGTTATTTACTGAGATTGAGTGAGTCTATGGCTTTGCACATTGTTTATTATATATATATTATATATATATATATATATATATATATATATATATATATATATATATATATATATATATATATATATATATAGTTTGCATTCTATTTGAGTTACTTTGAATTTACAAAGTAATTGTTTTGTACGGTTTT
>NC_084615.1:7193306-7215806 GCF_033978795.1 Nerophis ophidion
AGCAGCCTAAGCAGGGAAGCCCAGACTTCCCTCTCCCCAGCCACTTCGTCTAGCTCTTCCCGGGGGATCCCGAGGCGTTCCCAGGCCAGCCGGGAGACATAGTCTTCCCAACGTGTCCTGGGTCTTCCCCGTGGCCTCCTACCGGTTGGACGTGCCCTAAACACCTCCCTAGGGAGGCGTTCGGGTGGCATCCTGACCAGATGCCCGAACCACCTCATCTGGCTCCTCTCGATGTGAAGGAGCAGCGGCTTTACTTTGAGTTCCTCCCGGATGGCAGAGCTTCTCACCCTATCTCTAAGGGACAGACCCAAACTCATTTGGGCCACTTGTACCCGTGATCTTATCCTTTCGGTCATGCCCCAAAGCTCATGACCATAGGTGAGGATGGGAACGTAGATCGACCGGTAAATTGAGAGCTTTGCCTTCCGGCTCAGCTCCTTCTTCACCACAACGGATCGGTACAACGTCCGCATTACTGAAGACGCCGCACCGATCCGCCTGTCGATCTCACCATCCACTCTTCCCTCACTCGTGAACAAGACTCCTAGGTACTTGAACTCCTCCACTTGGGGCAGGGTCTCCTCCCCAACCCGGAGATGGCACTCCACCCTTTTCCGGGCCAGTTTTAATATTAATCAAATATCATCCCGGGACCACATATCATTCATTCGCGTGCTGGATCTGGCCCTCCAGCCTTGACTTTGACTCGGAGGGTCTAAATCAGTGGTTCCCAAAGTGGGCGGTACTGGGGGGGCGGTGAGGAAGAAAGGGGCGGTAGGGGGGCGGCAGTCCGAAGTCGAAGTCAGAAGTTCGAACGTTTGTTTGACGATTTGTACACAACACGTGCAGCAGGACGAGTCAGTGGACGACGCATCAGGATCCGGTTACCACACGCCGCTCTGGCCCAGTCAGATTCGACAGCATGGACTACAAAAGCAAAAGCTCAGGTTTGTAATTTCAAGCTTGTAATGTTCAGAATTTTATCTTATAATAAAAACCGCATTCTGGCGGTCAACATCATCTTGAGTTCAAGTCAACATGAAATTGGGGACTCGCCAGAACGCGCCGTGTTGTGTTGTGTTGAGCTGGTTAGGGTGGTGCATTCACTCATATATATTGTTACGAATGTATATGACTTTGTACCTGTGTGTGCATGTGTGTGTGTGTGTGTGTGTGTGCATATATGCGTGTTCGCGCGTGTGTCATTGTGTGGGTGGCGAGGGTGGCGTGCCTTAGATCACGTCCGCCACCATTTTCTGTGAGTAAATGGAAGAAAATGAATACGTGAGAGGGTAATTTGCTTTTCATACCTTCAATGCTGTCATTTTTGTCTTTAAGTAGGCCTATTTATGAAATGCGATAAAATGCTGTATTTTACATGGTTTTATTTTTTTGTTCCAGAATAAAGTTATATAAATAAATGATAAATGGGTTGTACTTGTATAGCGCTTTTCTACCTTCAAGGTACTCAAAGCGCTTTGACACTACTTCCACATTTACCCATTCACACACACATTCACACACTGATGGAGGGAGCTGCCATGCAAGGCGCCAACCAGCACCCATCAGGAGCAAGGGTGAAGTGTCTTGCTCAGGACACAACGGACGTGACGAGGTTGGTTCTAGGTGGGATTTGAACCAGTGACCCTCGGGTTGCGCACGGCCACTCTCCCACTGCGCCACGCCGTCCCTAATAAGTTAGGGAACACTGTGGAGCCAAGGGGGGCGCCAGCCTGCAAAAGTTTGGGAACCATTGGTCTAAATGTTTCAAACAATCTTCAGTGCGCCGATTCATAATCAAATAGGAATTGCACGTTAAATATCAATGTGCTATTTTTATAAAAGTGAAGCATCATTTGCACACACGACAGACTAATTTATTAAGCTGTAATCATTACAGGTATATAAATTAATAGCACTTAGGACAGCGGTGTCAAACTTCTTTACTTTGAAGACCACATCGCAGTTTTGTAACATTGATTATGGATGAATATAATCGTCTCATGATATTATTACACAGTTGTCTATGGTAGTGGTTCTCAACCTTTTTTCAGTGATGTACCCCCTGTGAACATTTTTTATATTCAAGTACCCCCTAATCAGAGCAAAGCATTTTTGGTTGAAAAAAAGAGATAAAGAAGCAAAATACAGCACTATGTCATCAGTTTCTGATTTATTAAATTGTATAACAGTGCAAAAATATTGCTCATTTGTAGTGGTCTTTATGGAACTATTTGGAAAAAAGGATATAAAAATAACTAAAAACTTGTGGAAAAATTAAATATGGGGATTATAATAGAGATCCATCTGGATTTATGAACTTCATTCTAAACATTTCTTCACAAAAAAAAGAAATCTTTAACATTAATATTTATGGAATATGTCCACAACAAATCTATCAGTCAACACTGAATATTGCATTGTTGCATTTCTTTTCACAGTTTATAACCTTATATTCATATTTTGCGCCCTGCGATGAGGTGGCGACTTGTCCAGGGTGTACCCCGCCTTCCGCCCGATTGTAGCTGAGATAGGCACCAGCGCCCCCCGCGAACCCAAAAGGCAATAAGCGGTAGAAATGGATGGATGGATGAATGGATATTCATATTTTGTTGAGGTATTATTCAATAAATATATTTATTTATAAAGGATTTTTGAGTTTTGAATTGTTGCTATTTTTAGAATATAAAAAAACAATTTCACGTACCCTTTAGCATACCTTCAAGTACCCACATTTGAGAACTACTGGTTTATGGCAGGCATTTGGTATATTTTTGCTTACAAATTGACGGATGATTTGCATATAAATGATAAACAAAGTTGACACAAATACTTAGGATTTTTTTTTTTTTTTTTAGAAAATGTGTTTGGTAACCGCAGGATTAGGTCTCTGCTTTTTGCAGATGATGTGGTCCTGATGGCTTCATCTGACTGGGATCTTCAGCTCTCGCTGGATCGGTTCGCAGCCGAGTGTGAAGCGACCGGAATGAGAATCAGCACCTCCAAGTCCGAGTCCATGGTTCTCGCCCGGAAAAGGATGGAATGCCATCTCCGGGTTGGGGAGGAGACCCTGCCCCAAGTGGAAGAGTTCAAGTACCTAGGAGTCTTGTTCACGAGTGAGAGAAGAGTGGATCGTGAGATCGACAGGCGGATCGGTGCGGCGTCTTCAGTAATGCGGACGTTGTACCGATCCGTTGTGGTGAAGAAGGAGCTGAGCCGGAAGGCAAAGCTCTCAATTTACCGGTCGATCTACGTTCCCATCCTCACCTATGGTCATGAGCTTTGGGTCATGACCGAAAGGATAAGATCACGGGTACAAGCGGCCCATATGAGTTTCCAGGTCTCTCCCTTAGAGATAGGGTGAGAAGCTCTGTCATCCGGGAGGAACTCAAAGTAAAGCCGCTGCTCCTTCACATCGAGAGGAGCCAGATGAGGTGGTTCGGGCATCTGGTCAGGAAGCCACCCGAACGCCTCCCTAGGGAGGTGTTTAGGGCAAGTCCAACCGGTAGGAGGCCACGGGGAAGACCCAGGACACGTTGGGAAGACTATGTCTCCCGGCTGGCCTGGGAACGCCTCGGGATCCCCCGGGAAGAGCTAGACGAAGTGGCTGGGGAGAGGGAAGTCTGGGTTTCCCTGCTTAGGCTGTTGCCCCCGCGACCTGACCTCGGATAAGCGGAAGATGATGGATGGATGGATGGATGGATAGAAAATGTATTCGTCTCCAAAGGGCAATTGGTTTTTCAGTACAACCTGTCCAAAGTAGGTAGACAGAACAAGAAGACTAATGGGTCGCCACAAGAGCAGCAGCCCAAACACCAGCGTGAGCAAAGCGGGTGAAGTGTCTTGCCCAAGGACACAATGGTCGGATGGCTGAAGCTGGATTCAAACCAAGAACTCTCAAGTTGTTCGATGACCGATCGAACCATCTGAGCCACGCTTTTTTGATATCAAAACAATGCTTGGAATAGTTTGTCACATGATCAGATATGTTACATGTTGAGATAACGTTCAAGTTAAGAAGATGTGCAACTGCATCCAGAGTTTCTGTCACAATTGAAAGAGCAAATACATTTAGCGAAAAAGATACCGTGTTTTACTGACACAATATTGTTTGGCTTTTGCAGGCCACATAAAATGGTGCGACGTGCCAGATCTGACCCCCGGGCCAAGAGTTTGACATTTGTGACTTAGGGCATCTGTGCTAGTGTCTGTGGTGATGAAATTTACCATATTGAAGCTTTTGCATTATAGCGTATAGTTGATAAATGCATTCATATTAAAATGCATTAAATTACATAGGCCAGGGGTGTGCTAACTTTTTCCACAGAGGGCCGCACACGGAAAAATTAAACCATAACACAATATATGGATTTTTTTTATCCTTAGGGCTCCTTGGGAGCATAGAGGGTCTCAGTCACTAATATGTTAAAAATAAGTCCAATTATTATTATTATTTTTATTTAATGCTTACAGTACATCTCTATATCAACTTGAGGTTGATATAAAGTAAAACAAATAAGGTTTTATGCCTTTTCTGTCAAAGACAACTTTGTTTTTTATAGTAAAACTGAAATATGCAGTATTTAGATGGATATATAGATAAATAGATGGATAGATGGATAGATGGATAGATGGATAGATGGATAGATGGATAGATGGATAGATGGATAGATAGATAGATAGATAGATGGATAGTACTTTATTGATTCCTTCAGGAGAGTTCCTTTATTTAACAATTAAAGCCCTCAAAGATCAATAATGCAGGACACCATTGATTTAATAATTTAATATTTTTGAGTAATCACAGTGAAAAGTTAAATAAAATCCTACTAAATATATTTGAGATCCGGAAGGTTCCCCACTCATAAAGTGATGCATTTTTATTAGGTTTTTTTTTTTAAACTTTTAACACTTAAATTTCAAGATCAACTTCCGATATATCTGTCGATTATAAGTTTGAACTATTATTTCGTTTGTTTTGGGCTCTTTTGTCAAAACTTTGATGTTTTTATATGGCAACCACACAACATAGGCAATATTTTTTCCACATAAAACATTTTAAAGTGATAATTTTTAAATAATAATTCATTATAACATAGATTTTTTTTGTCCTTTTTTTTTGAGCAATGGAAAAAAAAAAAATACAAAAGGAACAAAAAAACTGCCTGCTTGGCAGCTTTGTGTCAACATTGCCACTTTTTCTCCTTAGATTTCACCTCATTCCACTTTTTTAAATGTTTTTTTATTTATTTTTGCAATACTATCAATTTTGTAATTTTTGCAGAATGTGTGGCGGGCCGGTAAACGATTAGCTGGGGGCCGCAAATGGCCCCTAGGCCGCACTTTGGACATCCCTGACATAGGCTATACGATTATGAAAAAAAAAGGATAAACACATTTAGGATTTAGTCAATTGTGATGTAAATAAATGGTAGAAGTAGAGAGGGCAAACTGCAAGGCCTTTGTGCAAATGTCCTTCTTTAACATAAAAACCAAACACTCATTTTTACAACTATTATCTTTCCAACTAACCACTAGGGTGTTTGTCCAACATTTGTTTCCGATATTGCATAGCTAAATTAAATACGTGATGCCAAGTTGTTTGAATATAATGATGCATACTTTTACACTGCATCATGACCATAAAAATGGCCACTTCATCCACAGGACAAGCAAACATCTCCAACTACAACATCTTAAGAGTAACACAAAGAGCTGACATCAGGCAGTAGCAATAGCCTGCATGTATAAACAGTGGCTAGTAAAATACTCATACACTTTTGAAATGTTCCACATGACAACCAGGAACGTAAACGTAATTTATTTGTAGTTTTATGTGAAAGAACAACACAGACGGGTATAAAATTGTGAAGTCGAAAGACAGTTGGGGTTTCGATTAGAATAAAAAACTGAAACGTGTGACGTGTAGAAGGAATCAGCCTGCTTTGAGTGCAACCAAATACCTTTAGAAGTTGTCTGATGATTGCTGAATGATCAAATATTGACATAATAATTCAATTGAGTAGCAGGTGTGTTTACTATAACCTCAGAAAAGATGCAGCTACTATGTGATGACCTCAGAGAATTATTAACAGAGAAAGAGAGCAAACATCTTAAAGTCTAAGGAGCTTGCAAAACTTGTAAGAGAAAAAATTGTGGAGAATTTTAAAACGAAGTAAGTTAACAATGCAGTTTCCCAAGCTTTGAACATCTCACAGAGCACTGTTTAAATCACCATGTATTAAAGGTGTATAGGACAACGTTAAACCTACACCAAGACACAACCTTTATACTCCAAAGAAGGAAAGAACTGATCAAAGATCCACAGCTTATGTGAAGAACATTTTTAGTTATTCAGAACCATACGACAGGTAAATACCAGCATTTAGTGTAGAACTCAAATAAAACACAAGTGACCAACCTCTAAAGGAGAGTCAGGTTCATCCAGGATGTTCCTTTCACTGTGTATCTTCTGCATGGTTCCTGTAGAACTGGGGTCCATCACCAGCACGTTGTGACTAGCAGCTCTGTCCAACTTCAAGTCACTTTTTCTGGAGTCGCTGGTCCTGCACACCTCGTAATTGTACACGTGTTGGAGAGTCCCTGTCCCCAAAGTGTCTGAGTAACGTGGTGGATAATATGGAATGACAGGGAGGTTGGAGTGGTACAGGACGCGAGACTGTCTCCACCTGTACACTTTGACTGATATGATGAGCAGCAAGCAGGTGATGAAGAGGAAGGAGACCACAGCCAAAGCCAAGACTAAGTAAAAAGTCAGCTTGTCATTGTACTCCTTGTCGTGCATGCTAAAGTCAGTGAACTCTGACAGCACTTCAGGGAAGCTGTCCGCCACCGCCACGTTAACAATGACTGTAGCTGAACGAGAGGGCTGCCCGTTGTCCTCCACTAGAACACTCAGTCTTTGTTTGACGCCATCTTTATCAGTGACTTGGCGGACAGTTCTTATTTCTCCATTGTGTAGGCCCACTTCAAACAGCGCCCTGTCTGTGGCTTTCTGCACTTTATAGGAGAGCCAGGCGTTCTGTCCAGAGTCCACATCCACAGCCACCACTTTAGTCACCAGATAGCCCACATCTGCTGAACGAGGCACCATTTCAGCCAGCACCGAGCCGCCCGTCTGGACCGGGTACAGGACCTGGGGGGCGTTGTCGTTCTGGTCCCGGATCAGGACGCGAACGCTCACGTTGCTGCTGAGAGGAGGGGAGCCTCCATCCTGAGCTCTGACGCGGAAATTAAACTCCTTCAGGTGCTCGTAGTCAAAAGAGCGCACTGCATGGATGACTCCACTATCAGCACTAACAGACACATATGAGGAGACCGCCACTCCGTTAACAGAGGAGTCCTCCAGCATGTAAGAGAGGCGAGCGTTCTGGTTCCAGTCAGCGTCTCTGGCTTTCACGGTGAATATAGAAAGACCTGGAGTGTTGTTTTCTACAATGGAGGCCTCATAGGAGCTCCTCTCAAAGACAGGTGCGTTGTCGTTCACATCTGAGATGTGTAAGGTGAGAGTGACGCTGCTGGAGAGGGAGGGCACTCCCTCATCAGAGCACATCACTGTGATGTTATACTCACTTGACCTCTCTCGGTCTAATTCACTGTCCGTCATTAAACTGTAGAAGTTATTTGACGTCGTTTTAATCGCAAAAGGTATATTTTCACCTATCGCACAGTGGACCTGACCATTAGCATCAGAATCCGGGTCACTGACGCTCATCAAAGCTATGACAGTTTTAAGGCTGGCATCTTCTGGCACAGATCCAGATGATGAAATCATATTGACGACGGGGCTGTTGTCATTCACATCGATGACATCAATAATTATTTTACTAGAATCAGACAACCCCCCTTGATCAATAGCCTCTATGTCCACGTGGTATATTTTCTCTTTTTCATAATCTATTGCGCCATTCAGTGTGACGTCACCCTCGCCGTTAATGTGAAATAACTTGGACGCGGTGTCCATGCTGTTTCCTATCACATACGCCACGTCTCCGTTCGCGCCCTTGTCTGCGTCCGACGCGCTCACTTTAGTGATGAGCGTCCCAACGGGGGAGTTCTCCGTGATGCTCGCTTTGTACGCGGCTTTGCTGAATACCGGCGCGTTGTCGTTTATATCGAGAACATTGACGTGGATTTGCATGGTTCCACTCAGCTGCGGTTCTCCTCCGTCCTCGGCGGTCAAAACCAAAGCCACACGCTCCTGTTTCTCTCTGTCCAGCGGCTTTTGCAGCACCATTTCCACCTTTTTACTGCCATCCGACTGACTGTGCAATTTGAGCGTAAAGCTGTCACTCGGCGTCAGTGTGTACCGCTGAAGACCATTCAGTCCTATATCAGCATCAAACGCTTTCTCCAGCATGAATTTGGATCCCACCACGGCAGATTCGCTGATTTCGAATTGCCTTTCATCTTTCTGGAACAGTGGCGCATTGTCATTGATGTCCGTGATTTCCACAGTGATGGGGAACAATTCGAGCGGGTTTTCAAGCGTGATTTGGAAATGCAGCGCGCAGGGCGTGGTCTGCCTGCACAACATCTCCCTGTCGATTTTTTCCTTTATCAGGAGGACCCCTCGTTCTCTGTTCAGCTCGATGTACTGCGCGCTGTCTCCCGTGTAAATACGCGCTTTGCCCGCCCTCAGCCTCTTGACGTCTAAACCCAAATCTCGGGCTATGTGGCCGATTAAAGACCCTTTTGGCATTTCCTCTGGTATGGAGTAGGTGACCTGCCCTATCACGCAGCTGATGCAGAAGATGGAAATGAACAATACTTGCCGTCTCATTGTCCTGGCTGATTCCACTCCAGCCACGGCCTTTTATTCCCTTTTTGTAACTAAATCCAATGGATGTAAAAATAGGAAAATACAAAAAAAGCAGCGCTACTTCTTTTTAACGTGGGTGTTCAATCCAAAGTAGAAAATATCCGTGCAGAATGCGCTCCTCCTTCGACTGACGCCGTCTTCCCTCAACGTACTGAGTGGATTGTGACAAAGGCAACAAAAAAAAAAATAAAAAAGCAAACTGCAAAAAAAGGGCAACAGCGTCCCCAAGAGTTCACACTGTGTAAGTGCAGGCAAAACAAGATTTGAAAAGGACAAATATCCACACTGACCCATCAAGAGACTTAACACAATACAACTAATTCACAATTATGTATTTAGTATTGTCAATAAAAATCTGCTAAAATGTAATTTGCTAAAATAAAATGTGCAGATTTATTCACACAATGTCGACATTTAGATACAGGATTAAAAAGCAGTAAATAACAAAACTGAAAGCAATAACAACAAAGCCAAAAGCAGAAAGTGAATTCCAACTGTAGACCAGTGATGACAAAGTCACTGTCCATGGTGCTGAACTATATGTCACGTGGACAACAAGCCTGGTCCTCTCTTTCTCACACACACACACACACACACACACACACACACACACACACACACACACACACACACACACACACACACACACACACACACACACACACACACACACACACACACACACACACACACACACACGCCCCGTGATATCAGACCCGTTCATCCATCCATTTCTACCACTTGTCCTTTTTGGGGACACAGAGGGTGGCTGGAGCCTATCTCAGCTGCATTCGGGCAGAAGGCGGGGTACACCCTGGACAAGTCGCCACCTCATCGCAGAGCCAACACAATATTGACAGACAACATTTACACACACATTCACACATGTTATGCACAAATAAGACACCAAAGCCCAGTATGAGAGATGTTCCATGTAAAGATACAACTGTCAAACCCATCCATCCATCCATTTTGTACCGCTTGTCCCTTGTAGGGTCGCAAATATAAAAATGAAAACATTTGCCATGAATTTAAAAATGACAGGGGGACGAATGCAAGAAGACAAAAACAGGTTGGAAGACGGTGTTTTGCTCTCCAGGGTGCTGACACACACACACACACACACACACACACACACACACACACACACACACACACACACACACACACACACACACACACAAGTAAAAAACAGCAAAAGACCAACTCACTGACAATAAAGAAATATTATGACTAATTCATGTCAAAATCTGAAAGATTGCTTATACCAACAATAATGCTACTAGGTCCGATGTTACTAATGATTTCCATACAGCTTTGACCTGTCCAAAAACAACTGATCAATACAAGATGACACTATAACAGGATAGCCAACAAGGAGAGTTTTGGATCACACCAAATATAGGAAGCCATGACAGTATGAGTGGTATAAATAAGTAATATGGCCTTTTTTGAAAGGCAACAAATGGATATATTCACATATTCTGGTGCTGTATATATATATGTATAGTGTTTGAATATGAGTCGTATGTAGATAATCAGAATTCAACTTCATGAATGTCAACTATTTTCATTAAAAAAACAACAGGATGATGCCTGGTCGGATATGTTGTGGTTATCTACAACCACACAATTCTAATTATGACTGGGAAATACAGCATTGCTCAAATAAATGGCGAGTGACCAACCTCTAAAGGAGAGTCAGGTTCATCCAGGATGTTCCTTTCACTGTGTATCTTCTGCATGGTTCCTGTAGAACTGGGGTCCATCACCAGCACGTTGTGACTAGCAGCTCTGTCCAACTTCAAGTCACTTTTTCTGGAGTCGCTGGTCCTGCACACCTCGTAATTGTACACGTGTTGGAGAGTCCCTGTCCCCAAAGTGTCTGAGTAACGTGGTGGATAATATGGAATGACAGGGAGGTTGGAGTGGTACAGGACGCGAGACTGTCTCCACCTGTACACTTTGACTGATATGATGAGCAGCAAGCAGGTGATGAAGAGGAAGGAGACCACAGCCAAAGCCAAGACTAAGTAAAAAGTCAGCTTGTCATTGTACTCCTTGTCGTGCATGCTAAAGTCAGTGAACTCTGACAGCACTTCAGGGAAGCTGTCCGCCACCGCCACGTTAACAATGACTGTAGCTGAACGAGAGGGCTGCCCGTTGTCCTCCACTAGAACACTCAGTCTTTGTTTGACGCCATCTTTATCAGTGACTTGGCGGACAGTTCTTATTTCTCCATTGTGTAGGCCCACTTCAAACAGCGCCCTGTCTGTGGCTTTCTGCACTTTATAGGAGAGCCAGGCGTTCTGTCCAGAGTCCACATCCACAGCCACCACTTTAGTCACCAGATAGCCCACATCTGCTGAACGAGGCACCATTTCAGCCAGCACCGAGCCGCCCGTCTGGACCGGGTACAGGACCTGGGGGGCGTTGTCGTTCTGGTCCTGGATCAGGACGCGGACGCTCACATTGCTGCTGAGAGGAGGAGAACCTCCATCCTGAGCTCTGACGCGGAAATTAAACTCCTTCAGGTGCTCGTAGTCAAAAGAGCGCACTGCATGGATGACTCCACTATCAGCACTAACAGACACATATGAGGAGACCGCCACTCCGTTAACAGAGGAGTCCTCCAGCATGTAAGAGAGGCGAGCGTTCTGGTTCCAGTCGGCGTCTCTGGCTTTCACGGTGAATATAGAAAGACCTGGAGTGTTGTTTTCTACAATGGAGGCCTCATAGGAGCTCCTCTCAAAGACAGGTGCGTTGTCGTTCACATCTGAGATGTGTAAGGTGAGCGTGACGCTGCTGGAGAGGGAGGGCACTCCCTCATCAGAGCACATCACTGTGATGTTATACTGAGATGCTGATTCTCTATCCAAAGCTACTTCTGTCATCAAACTATAAAATCCATTCATATTGTTTTCTATTTTAAATGGAATATCTTCATCAATTTTACACTTAACTTCTCCATTGCTGCCAGAGTCTGGGTCATTAACACTTAACATAGTAACAACAGTATTCTCCGCAGAGTCCTCAGAAATGGAATCTGATTTAGAAAGTATTTTCATTTGAGGACTGTTGTCATTAACATCAATGATATCAATCATAATCTTACTTGAATCAGACAGTCCTCCATTGTCTACAGCTTCAATATTTACTTGTAATAATTTAGCTCGCTCATAATCAATGTCACCTGTTAAAATAACCTCTCCAGTTTCGGTATTTATCTGAAACACTTCAGATAGTCTGAGCGTGTTTCTTGATATTAAATAAGTTATTTTCCCATTAGAGCCACTGTCTTTGTCAGACGCACTAACAGTTATTACACTGGTTCCTTTAGGTGCATTTTCACTAATAGTTGCCTTATATGAAGATTTAGTGAAGACTGGAGCATTATCATTTACATCTAACACATGCACATTAATCTGCATTGTTCCTGACCTGCGTGGTTGTCCTCCATCAAAGGCTGTTAATAACAATGAAATCTGCTCCTGCTGCTCTCTATCTAGATGCTTCTGCAGTATCATCTCCACCTTTTTACTTCCGTCTGCTTGATTTGTTAATTTAAGATGGAAATTATCAGTTGGAGTTAGTGGGTAGCTTTGCAGACCATTTGCACCGATATCAGCGTCGATTGCTTCCTCTAGCACAAATTTAGAGCCGATAATGGCGGACTCGCTGATTTCAAAGCGTTTGCTGCTGAACGCAAAGGTGGGAGAATTGTCATTAATGTCCGTGATTTCAATAGTGATACGAAATAATTCCATGGGATTTTCCAAAATGATCTGCAAATGCAAAGCACAGAGCGTCGTCTCACCACACAGCGTCTCTCTGTCTATCCTCTCCTTCACAAGGAGGAGCCCCCTTTCTTTCTCCAGCTCGATATATTCCGTGCTGTCTCCTGAATGGATCCGAGCTCGCCCTGATTTCAGCCTTTTCAGGTCCAAACCTAAATCCTGAGCCACGTTAGACACCAAAGATCCTTTCTCCAGTTCCTCCGGGATGGAGTAGCTGACTTGGCCGAGCACGGACAAGAAAGAGGTGATCAAGATGAACAAAAGAACTTGACGCGTCATCGTTTTAAAATCCATATTCCACCCAATTTATAGTAAAAAACAAAAGATCTGTATTAATCAAAACAAAAGGATGAGGAGAGACAACAGCAGTCGATGTTCCTGCAGCGAAGACTGTGTGGAAATGACTGCTTTATTGTGTGAAACGTCATTGTGTAAGAGGGAGGGACTGACTGAAGTCCTGTCCAAGACTGCCACACTCTGGCCAATGTCTGCTCTTTCTGCTCGTACATAACAGCCCGGCCTTAAAATACATGCCAAAAATATAATACTTTAATTGAATAATTAATACATCATGCTTTATAAAACTAATACATTTGCAATTAGTAAAATATAAATAGAAAACAGATCTATGCATATGGATTTATATTTATAAAATTTGCCTCGAGAAGATTGAGTTTATGTTTCTTCCATTTGTATCATTATTTTTTAAAGCAAATTAGATATGGTATATATATATATATACATATAATTTATTCACGTTTTTTTCTTTATTTAAAGTCACAAAAATCCAATATATAGAACAAAAGTGACAAACAATAAAAGACAAAAAACACCCTTCCACAAACCACATTAAACCCAGATTCCGATCCAACAAAGGTCTTAACTCATTCTCCTTCTATGCCACATCAATGTGGAATTAACTCCCAACAGGTATAAAAGTAAGTGTATCTCTATCCTCCTTCAAAACTGCTCTAAAACAACACCTCCAGGCAACTTCAACACTTTACTAATACCCTCCTCCATTCACATCTCATCTCCCCAGATTATAAATAACCTAATGTAAATAATCAAATGTACTTCTAATGTATATACTTGTTCTTATGCTATGTGAACTCACTATGTTCTCTGTTGGCTGTACATATCCTACTAAGTAAGACCTACACTGTTTCAATGTCCATTTCTCTGTTGATGCAATTGTTGATGACTGAAGTACTGATATCAACCAAAGCCCCTCATCCCACCCCCCGGATTGTAAATAATGTAAATAATTCAATATGATGATTAACTTGTGTGATGACTGTTCTATGCTGATTGTATATATTTGTACCATGAATTGATTAACGTGGACCCCGACTAAAACAAGTTGAAAAACTTATTGGGGTGTTACCATTTAGTGGTCAATTGTACGGAATATGTACTGTACTGTGCAATCTACTAATAAAAGTATCAATCAATCAATCAAATTGTGTCAAATGGGCCTATAAAATTTTTTTGTCATAGTAAAAAAAACAAAAAAAACAAATTGGTGTCAATAATTAATGTTATGCACGAAAGTTAAATGTATTAAAACGAAATAAAAGCATTTCTTTACAAAACGAAAAATGATAGTGTTATGTCATTGTTATTATTTAATGGCAGTATTTTAATAGCATTTATACTGGCATTTTATACATTATGATACAAATATTATCTACTAAACATTTTGTACTTTGATAACAACATATTTTGTTATAAATTGTTTACTTATTATTAATGTTATTTTTATCAATGTTTATATATATACACACATATATACATTTATATTTATATATATAGATGTTTACATATATATATATATATATGTAAAGATGATATTATTATTATGATATTGGTAATGTTAATAATTCAATAATATTTAAGACTGCTGGTCTATGGCCTTTAAAGTAAGTTTAAGTTTAGTAAGCCAGAGAAAGCTATTGCTGGTAAAGCAGATTCTATGGGACACAAGAATCCTTAGATACACAACTTTGAGTGAGGCCTTATTAGGGTACAGAAACCAAAACAAAGCACATCCACAAGCACAAGAACTCGCACATAAAGAGAGTGAAAGCTTGACGAAAGAGAAATACTTTTAGTGACCAACCTCTAAAGGAGAGTCAGGTTCATCCAGGATGTTCCTTTCACTGTGTATCTTCTGCATGGTTCCTGTAGAACTGGGGTCCATCACCAGCACGTTGTGACTAGCAGCTCTGTCCAACTTCAAGTCACTTTTTCTGGAGTCGCTGGTCCTGCACACCTCGTAATTGTACACGTGTTGGAGAGTCCCTGTCCCCAAAGTGTCTGAGTAACGTGGTGGATAATATGGAATGACAGGGAGGTTGGAGTGGTACAGGACGCGAGACTGTCTCCACCTGTACACTTTGACTGATATGATGAGCAGCAAGCAGGTGATGAAGAGGAAGGAGACCACAGCCAAAGCCAAGACTAAGTAAAAAGTCAGCTTGTCATTGTACTCCTTGTCGTGCATGCTAAAGTCAGTGAACTCTGACAGCACTTCAGGGAAGCTGTCCGCCACCGCCACGTTAACAATGACTGTAGCTGAACGAGAGGGCTGCCCGTTGTCCTCCACTAGAACACTCAGTCTTTGTTTGACGCCATCTTTATCAGTGACTTGGCGGACAGTTCTTATTTCTCCATTGTGTAGGCCCACTTCAAACAGCGCCCTGTCTGTGGCTTTCTGCACTTTATAGGAGAGCCAGGCGTTCTGTCCAGAGTCCACATCCACAGCCACCACTTTAGTCACCAGATAGCCCACATCTGCTGAACGAGGCACCATTTCAGCCAGCACCGAGCCGCCCGTCTGGACCGGGTACAGGACCTGGGGGGCGTTGTCGTTCTGGTCCTGGATCAGGACGCGGACGCTCACGTTGCTGCTGAGAGGAGGAGAACCTCCATCCTGAGCTCTGATGTGGAAATTAAACTCCTTCAGGTGCTCGTAGTCAAAAGAGCGCACTGCATGGATGACTCCACTATCAGCACTAACAGACACATATGAGGAGACCGCCACTCCGTTAACAGAGGAGTCCTCCAGCATGTAAGAGAGGCGAGCGTTCTGGTTCCAGTCAGCGTCTCTGGCTTTCACGGTGAATATAGAAAGACCTGGAGTGTTGTTTTCTACAATGGAGGCCTCATAGGAGCTCCTCTCAAAGACAGGTGCGTTGTCGTTCACATCTGAGATGTGTAAGGTGAGCGTGACGCTGCTGGAGAGGGAGGGCACTCCCTCATCAGAGCACATCACTGTGATGTTATACTGAGATGCTGATTCTCTATCCAAAGCTACTTCTGTCATCAAACTATAAAATCCATTCATATTGTTTTCTATTTTAAATGGAATATCTTCATTCATTTTACACCTAACCTCTCCATTGCTGCCAGAGTCTGGGTCATTAACACTTAACATAGTAACAACAGTATTCTCCGCAGAGTCCTCAGAAATGGAATCTGATTTAGAAAGTATTTTCATTTGAGGACTGTTGTCATTAACATCAATGATATCAATCATAATCTTACTTGAATCAGACAGTCCTCCATTGTCTACAGCTTCAATATCTATTTCTAACATCTTTGCTCTCTCATAATCAATGTCACCTGTTAAAATAACCTCTCCAGTTTCGGTATTTATCTGAAACACTTCAGATAGTCGGAACGTGTTTCTTGATATTAAATAAGATATTTTCCCATTAGAGCCACTGTCTTTGTCAGACGCACTAACAGTTATCACACTGGTTCCTTTAGGTGCATTTTCACTAATAATTGCCTTATATGAAGATTTAGTGAACACTGGAGCATTATCATTTACATCTAACACATAAACATTAATCTGCATTGTTCCTGACCTGCGTGGTTGTCCTCCATCAAAGGCTGTTAATAACAATGAAATCTGCTCCTGCTGCTCTCTATCTAAATGCTTCTGCAGTATCATCTCCACTTTCTTACGCCCATCTGCTTGATTTGCTATTTTAAGATGAAAATTATCAGTTGGAGTCAGTGAGTAGCTTTGCAGACCATTTGCACCGATATCAGCGTCGATTGCTTTTTCCAGCACAAATTTAGAGCCGATAATGGCGGACTCGCTGATTTCAAAGCGTTTGCTGCTGGACGCAAACGTGGGGGTATTGTCATTAATGTCCGTGATTTCAATAGTGATACGAAATAATTCCATGGGATTTTCCAAAATGATCTGCAAATGCAAAGCACAGAGCGTCGTCTCACCACACAGCGTCTCTCTGTCTATCCTCTCCTTCACAAGGAGGAGCCCCCTTTCTTTCTCCAGCTCGATATATTCCGTGCTGTCTCCTGAATGGATCCGAGCTCGCCCTGATTTTAGTCTTTTCAGGTCCAAACCTAAATCCTGTGCCACGTTAGACACCAAAGATCCCTTCTCCAGTTCCTCCGGGATGGAGTAGCTGACTTGGCCGAGCACCGACAAGAAAGAGGTGATCAAGATGAACAAAAGAACTTGACGTGTCATCGTTTTAAAATCCAGATTTTATCCAGTTTAGAGTTTAAAAACGAAAAAATCCGTTTTATCCCCACAAAAGGATGAGGAGAGACAACAGCAGTCGACGTTCCTGCAGCGAAGACTGTGTGGAAATGACTGCTTTATTGTGTGAAACGTCATTGTGTAAGAGGGAGGGACTGACTGAAGTCCTGTCCAAGACTGCCACACTCTGGCCAATGTCTGCTCTTTCTGCTCGTACTAACAAGGCCTCAAACAATATTCTGAAAATACATTAAATTAATTGTGTATAAAAAATAATAACGTATATATTTTCTTTAAAACATCTACACAAATTATATATCTCTGGGAAAATGGTTTATGTATAGTTATTGGTTAATATATACACATCTCCTTAGAGAACATTTAATTAAACTACAGATAGGCCTATATGTCTTTTTTTTTAAGCAAGGTACGTATTTATTTACACATGCATGTTTTATTTAGGATTATATTTAAAGCCAAGATTAATACAACCTGAATGAATAACACTGCATAGACAATCCAGGAAAAAACAAACAAAAAACAAAACAAAACATATACAGATGAGTAAAATAAAATGTTCTAATAGCTGAACGAATTATCTTGATTTCAATATTTACATTTTTCTTTTCCGAATGTAAAATGTTAAAAGAAAAAATGAACACATTTTTATTAAGAAGTCTTGTTGTTATGATAATGTTGTTTTATTATTAATTTTATGAGTAGCAGTAGCAGTGTTCTATATGTTTAGAGTTGCTTTTATAAAGTATGATCAAATACTTATTTTTTGTATCTAGGTCATTTATCTGCTCCTCTGCAACTTTGAATAACTTTTTTTAAGACGTAATGATAATAATAAATCGTAATAATAATTATTATCATCATAATTAATATATATGTACAATTATATCAATAATAATACAAATCATCCAACTGAAAGTATTATTATTATTACTATTACATTTTCAGTATATGATATAAAATAATACAGTATTTATATTTATTGGGACGGCGTGGCGCAGTGGAAGAGTGGCCGTGCGCAACCCGAGCGTCCTGGGCTCAATTCCCACCTAGTACCAACCTCGTCACGTCCGTTGTGTCCTGAGCAAGACACTTCACCCTTGCTCCTGATGGGTGCTGCTTGGCGCCTTGCATGGCAGCTCCCTCCATCAGTGTGTGAATGTGTGTGTGAATGTGGAAGTAGTGTCAAAGCGCTTTGAGTACCTTGAAGGTAGAAAAGCGCTATACAAGTACAACCCATTTATCATTTATATGACTACAACATGAATAATTATAATTAGGATTATTATTATCATTATCATTATTATTATAAGTAATGTTTTGAGTAGTTTGTGCCCCTAAAATTATGATATGTTTAGGTTTAGTGAATAAAGACTGCTGGTACAACTCTTTTTAAAAGATTACATTACATGTACAAAAAAGAAAGTTACTTTTGGAGTCATTAACACTTTCTAAATCAGGGGTGCCCATTACGTCGATCTCGGAGGGTGTGTCAGTCGATCTCAAGCCAGGCATTAAAAAATAGACATAAAAATGAGCAATCATCAATCATACCAAGACTTCACTTTCGTCAGTTGTTTGACATTCTCGGCACCCGAGGATCTTGTGAGATGACGCTGGCTGCTGCGAGCTCATATTTAAGAAAAAAAATCACTAACAGGGCGGACGCAGAGAAACACATTTTATTTCTAGAGACTCCGTACCTACTGTCAAAACTCTAAAGACCGACTGCACACTTCCGGTCTTCACCATAAAAGACCTGTTTCATCCTGCCTGTGCTAACAAAATAAGAGTCTCAGAAAGCTAGCGTGCACAAGCTAGCAAGCTACGGAGTTTGATGCCAATGTATTTCTCCCCCGCCCTCAGCGACCGCTTTCTCACTTGCTTGCCCACCCGCACACTCACTGACGTCACTCACCTGCTGCCAGACATTAAAGGGCCACACACATATGCTACTCTCATAACAAAGTGTTTAAAAAGGAGTATGCAAGTTGGACAAATGAGATGCCAAATCCAACCACTTTCATGTGGTATTGGACAGAAAGGAGGACTTTTTTTTTTCCTCCATTTGAAAATGCGGACGTTATCAGCACCACTGTCTAATTCCAATCAATGCAAGTCATCAGAATCAGGTAATACACCAACTTATATTCTTGTCATCATGAAAGAAAGGAATCTATGTGTGTTAAACATGCTTGTATTATCATTAAACACCATTAACTTGTTAACAAAAATGTCTCTTTCATAAATAAATAAATATAAATTATAAATAGGAATGAGGTAGATCTCCTCGACTTGGTCAATTGAAAAGTAGCTCGCCTGCAGAAAAAGTGTGAGCGCTCCTGTTCTAAATAAATGACTTTTTTGTTGTTGGCCAGTCATGTTTTGCTAAGAACTGCATCAACTCTCTATGAAAGCATCTATGATAATTACACCTGACAATAGTTTGCTTTTGGAACTACAAATTATTCCATATCTGGTGTAGGCACATAGGAACAAACCAAACGGAATTAGACTAAACATACAAATATCGATTGACTGATTGAAACTTTTATTGATAGCTTGCATAGTTCAGTACATATTCCGTACAATTGACCACTAAATAGTAACACCCGAGTACGTTTTCCACTTGTTTAAGTCTGGGTCCATGATAATCAATTCCTGGTAATTCATGGTATCAACAAGAACAGTCTTAACAACCACTTTTTTTTTTATAAGCAACATGACACCAGTAATGAAAATTAAAAGGGGCTGTTTGCAACTTTCTCAAAGTTACCTTTTTTGCAATACCACAAAATATACAAGAACACAATCGTTTGTTACCATTCGTGGTTTAAAAGATCGTATATGTATTATTTCAATGTGTATACATTTCACGATTACTAATCATATTGCATACAAATGATAAGTCCACCAAAGAGTGATGTCAATGGCTGTCAGTCACAGCTGTCTCATACACAAAAGAAGTCTAAGCAGCGACAAACAATTTTCAGTCATGGCTGACAACTTCACCAAAATTGTGTTTCTTCACACAGAAGGCAGAAAACAACAGTTCAAGAGAAAGTAAAGCCACCAACAAATGATGAGACGCATCAAGAAGGAAGATAATAATACGGAGATACTTTTGAGTAGTGGTGAGACGTTGGTATATAACATGATTTCAATACCATGCTACGATTGCTACCTTCCTGTAGAACCAGTGAATAAAACACACATTTCCAAACACTGCTTTAGTAACAAACACGTGTATTGGATCTGGTCTAAACAATCCTGTTATTGATTTCACAAACAAATGAATCTTCTTTGTCGATGTTGTCAAACACATTCAATTATAACTAACGTTAGTAGCTTGATTTTTGCAAATTAGCCAACTAGTTTTACCCTCATCTGCAGCTTGTTAAAACGGTGAAACCATATGCATGCTCTCCATTTTGTTGTGTGCCAGGTGGCGTATGTTATAAAGTGTTTGAAACACGTGTTGCCTTGCCTGCTTAGAGCACACACACTAGTGCAATCACACATTGCATCCATGTTTTATGTTTGCTTTGAATGTATATTTATGTTTTATTTAACTACCTAGTTGGGAAAGATCCCTTGGAATAGCTATAGCGTTGCATAGTATAGCGAACTCTGGCTAGTAACAAATAGTTTTAGCTGACAGTGTATGTTTCATATGTTTGACTTCTGGTTACACCAATATTGTACTTTTACTGCTGCTTATTCTCTTTACTTTTTCCTGCGTTTGTGTATTTACGCGGGGTCATACTTGCCAACCTTGAGACCTCCGATTTCGGGAGGTGGGGAGCAGGGTTAAGAGGGGAGGAGTATATTTACAGCTAGAATTTTTTCAGTGAATTCTACCTATATATATATATATATATAAATAAAATAAATACTTGAATTTCAGTGTTCATTTATTTACACATAAACACACATAACACTCATCTACTCATTGTTGAGATAAGGGTTGAATTGTCTATCCTTGCTCTATTCTCTGTCACTATTTTTCTAACCATGCTGAACACCCTCTCTGATGATGTTTTGCTGTGTGGCACGCACAAAAGTGCATTCATCAAATGCACTACAGTCTGGAATCTACCATCTTCATCTCCTTGTTGTGTGCACAGTTATGCACTGCACTCTCTAAAAGCCGTTGATGTTATTGTCACATATGCATGTACAGTAGATGACAGTATTGCCCTGTTTAGGAGTGTCACAACATTGCTGTTTATGGCAGACGAACTGCTTTACAGTAGACAAAAACGTGACTGCTGTTGTTGTGTGTTGTTACCGCGCTGGGAGGACTTTAATGAAACTGCCTAACAATAAACCCACATAAGAAACCAAGAACTCGCCCTCGATCGTTCTACATTTATAACGTCATTGGGCAGACACGCTGTTTATATTGTGGGAAAGCGGATGTGAAAACTGGCAGTCCTCAATCAGGTCCGCATGGAGCTGGAGGACATGCCCTCCACTTGAAATTCGGGAGATTTTCGGGAGAAAATGTGTCCCGGGAGGTTTTCGGAAGGGGCTCTGAATTTCCGGAGTCTCCTGGATAATCCGGGAGGGTTGGAAAGTATGCTCGGGGTACAGTTTGCAGGCCCGAACCGAGAAGGGCAGGTTATAATGTTTACTGCTGCTTATTCTCTTGACTTTTTCCTGCGTTTGTGTATTTACGTGGGGTAGAGTTTGCAGGCCCAGACCGAGAAGGGCAGGTTATAATGTTTACAACGCTTTTAAAAGTTAGTGCCCTCCAGGCAACCGTTAAAAGGTTTCAAACAGTGACAAGAACCATAAAATAATGACAGAAACAACTAATAAGTAAAAAACTCATGAAGCACCAACAAATCTATGGGTATCACATGAAGGGCTACTGAGAAAGAAAAATGGAAAATGCCCTCCTGGATACGTTCTGGTCATCTACAGCCATGCATCATATGTATAACATTCAAATAGAAATATCTATTCTTTAGTTATTGTAAAACAGAAATGACCAACCTCTAGAGGAGAGTCAGGTTCATCCATGATGTTCCTTTCACTGTGTATCTTCTGCATGGTTCCTGTAGAACTGGGGTCCATCACCAGCACGTTGTGACTAGCAGCTCTGTCCAACTTCAAGTCACTTTTTCTGGAGTCGCTGGTCCTGCACACCTCGTAATTGTACACGTGTTGGAGAGTCCCTGTCCCCAAAGTGTCTGAGTAACGTGGTGGATAATATGGAATGACAGGGAGGTTGGAGTGGTACAGGACGCGAGACTGTCTCCACCTGTACACTTTGACTGATATGATGAGCAGCAAGCAGGTGATGAAGAGGAAGG
>NC_084615.1:7220806-7298306 GCF_033978795.1 Nerophis ophidion
AGCTGCTCTGTGGCAAAATATAGCATTTTCGCTTTGTTTTAGGTGGCAGAAAGTTTTATTTTTTTTCAAATTAATATTAACGTCTCACAAACTTGTCCAGGGTGTACCCCGCCTTCCGCCCGATTGTAGCTGAGATAGGCGCCAGCGTCCTCCGCGACCTCAAAAGGGAATAAGCGGTAGAAAATGGATGGATGGAAAAAGGTAATGTTGAGCTATGATACATAACAACACAGCAATTAAAACGACAACCAAAAGTCAACGAGGACGTGTTTGTGAACAGAACAATAAATTGTCGTACATTTGAGAAAATATGAAATACAATTTCAAAGGGGTAAAGACAACTATTGTTTATATTTGAGGAGGTATCCATGCTTGTATGGAATGTGACATTTTTGTTAAAACTCAGCTTGCATAAATTTGCATAATATAATCTACGAGTAAAAGGTTGTTATTTGTGGAGTTATTATCAATTTTGGAGTTATTCAACATTGCCCTGCAAGTAGGGTTGGGCGATATGGCCTTTTATTAATATTTTGATATTTTTAGGCCATGTCACGATACACCATATATAGCTTGATATTTTTCCTTAGCCTTGAATGAACACTTGATGCATATAATCACAGCAGTATGATGATTCTATGTGTCTACATTCAAACATTCTTCTTCATACTGCATTAATATATGCTACTTTTAAACTTTCTTGCAGAGAGGGAAATCACAACTAAGTCAATTGACCAAAAGTGTATTTATTAAGCAGTTATTAAGCTGTGGCGCAAACGTTCATGTCATTTCAAAACAGAAAGAGCACGATTGTCAGAGACATTTTAAAACAAGCTATTAGTGCACTTTTGTGCATGATGTCACTAAGATGACATATCAAAAAAACACTAAAGTGTACTTTTTGTACAGAACGCCACTGCAATAGTTAAAAAACACATAAAGTGCACTTTTGTGCATGATGTCACAAGATATTTCAATAACTGTTAAATAAAAAAAAGCTGCATAATGGGAAATCCAATAGTGTATGTCCTTTGCTATGTGGTAGGTTCCTGAGGATGTTATCTACTTCTATTGTTGACTATTATTTCATACGGTGTTAAACGAATGAATGAATGGACTTTACTGTCATTATATTTGCATATAACGAGATTAAAGACTCCAACTTAAGGTGCGGTAGTGGGAACAAATATGGGGTAAAATAAATAACGGAAAAACTAACAATTAAAATAAACAGACTACTATCCAATAAAAATAATAAGCAATCCTGTACAATATACAAAACACTATAGAAATACAAAACACTGTACAATATACAGAACAAGACAAGAGTACCGAAGTAATAAATACAATCAGTGTCGGACGTATTGCACTCAAAGGGTAGTATTGCACAGTAGGGTATTAGTATAGGGGTGAATTATTATTATTATAAGTTAGAGTTCGACAAGGTGACAGCTCTGGGAAAGAAGCTGTCTCTGAGCCTGTTTGTTCTGGCTCTGATGCACCTGTAGCGCCTGCCAGATGGTAGC
This sequence comes from Nerophis ophidion, assembly GCF_033978795.1. NCBI lineage: Eukaryota > Metazoa > Chordata > Actinopteri > Syngnathiformes > Syngnathidae > Nerophis > Nerophis ophidion. The sequence goes on from NC_084615.1 coordinate 7,222,333, forward strand.
AGGTCGAACAGGTGGAAGCCAGTGGAAATGGTTGCTTGGGCATTGTGTGGGTGAGATTTTGACATGCGTTTCAAGCACTCTTCATTCTCTAGCGGGTGACTTTTAAATTGTTGCAACACATTAGCAATAATGCTACTTTTTGTAGCAACGCCTTTGCCGCATACTTGTGAAACATCTTCCTCCTTGAAGCCAAACCGCCGCCAGACGACGGACTCCCTGCTGTTTTTCTTGGGAACTAAATCTTCCTTCATATTTTACCACACCGCGAGCGTCACAGCCAACTTTACCATGTCGCTACTTGTCTGCTCCGCGAGAGTGTATGACGTTGCGACAGTATGTGATGTATGTTAGAAGGTGCGCTAGTTTTACGTCTCTGTGAGAAGCAGATACAAGAAAGAGAGAGAAAAGCCTGAAGAGTAATGCACGCAGCTAAAAGCAACTGCATGAGAACGTATACTCGAATATCACAATATAGTCATTTTCTATATTGCACAGAGACAAACTTGTGATATATCGAGTATATTCGATATATCGCCCAGCCCTACATGCAAGGACTGTCATGTTCAATCAATCAAGTCTAAATCAGAATGTTTTGCTTCCAGAACTGAAATACATAAACTTTGTGGTGACCAAAGGCTTAAATAGAAAATAAATATGAGTTATAGTGAGATCAACAACTACAATATCAACAACCAAGCAGGGTCTTCAAGCAACAAAACATCTGAGTCTCTCCAGTTTAGCATACAACAATGAGATACTGTATGCAATGTCAAATAACTGAAATGTTGGATGGATATGGTTTTCATTAGACTGATTAAAAAAGGTACCAAAATCATGGACAATGACCTTTGTGATATGTTGTGACAATGTACAATCATAAACTTCCAGGCATTACTAAACAAATACTGCAGAACTCCAAACAAAACGCAAATGACTAACCTCTAGAGGAGAGTCAGGTTCATCCAGGATGTTCCTTTCACTGTGTATCTTCTGCATGGTTCCTGTAGAACTGGGGTCCATCACCAGCACGTTGTGACTAGCAGTTCTGTCCAACTTCAAGTCACTTTTTCTGGAGTCGCTGGTCCTGCACACCTCGTAATTGTACACATGTTGGAGAGTCCCTGTCCCCAAAGTGTCTGAGTAACGTGGTGGATAATATGGAATGACAGGGAGGTTGGAGTGGTACAGGACGCGAGACTGTCTCCACCTGTACACTTTGACTGATATGATGAGCAGCAAGCAGGTGATGAAGAGGAAGGACACCACAGCCAAAGCCAAGACTAAGTAAAAAGTCAGCTTGTCATTGTACTCCTTGTCGTGCATGCTAAAGTCAGTGAACTCTGACAGCACTTCAGGGAAGCTGTCCGCCACCGCCACGTTAACAATGACTGTAGCTGAACGAGAGGGCTGCCCGTTGTCCTCCACTAGAACACTCAGTCTTTGTTTGACGCCATCTTTATCAGTGACTTGGCGGACAGTTCTTATTTCTCCATTGTGTAGGCCCACTTCAAACAGCGCCCTGTCTGTGGCTTTCTGCACTTTATAGGAGAGCCAGGCGTTCTGTCCAGAGTCCACATCCACAGCCACCACTTTAGTCACCAGATAGCCCACATCTGCTGAACGAGGCACCATTTCAGCCAGCACCGAGCCGCCCGTCTGGACCGGGTACAGGACCTGGGGGGCGTTGTCGTTCTGGTCCTGGATCAGGACGCGGACGCTCACGTTGCTACTAAGTGGAGTGGAGCCTCCATCCTGAGCTCTGACGCGGAAATTAAACTCCTTCAGGTGCTCGTAGTCAAAAGAGCGCACTGCATGGATCACTCCACTATCAGCACTAACAGACACATATGAGGAGACCGCCACTCCGTTAACAGAGGAGTCCTCCAGCATGTAAGAGAGGCGAGCGTTCTGGTTCCAGTCAGCGTCTCTGGCTTTCACGGTGAATATAGAAAGACCTGGAGTGTTGTTTTCTACAATGGAGGCCTCATAGGAGCTCCTCTCAAAGACAGGTGCGTTGTCGTTCACATCTGAGATGTGTAAGGTGAGAGTGACGCTGCTGGAGAGGGAGGGCACTCCCTCATCAGAGCACATCACTGTGATGTTATACTCACTTGACCTCTCTCGGTCTAATTCACTGTCTGTCACTAAACTGTAGAAATTGTTCTCAGAATTTGTTAGTATAAATGGAATATTATCATTAATAAAGCATTTTACAACCCCATTGTCCCCTGAATCCAAATCCTCTACGTTGATAACAGTAACGACAGTATTTATTTCTGCATCCTCTGATATCACGTTCGATTTTGACATAATATTGATTTCAGGTTTGTTGTCATTTACATCTTGTACATCTATAATCAACTTACAAGAATCGGTGAGTCCTCCATCATCACTTGCGAGTAAATCAATTTGAAAATGTTTAGATTTCTCAAAGTCAATATTTTGAATTAGAGAGACTTGTCCACTGTCCTTGTTTACATTAAATATTTTTCTAACATTATCAAGTGTGTTGGTTATTGAATAAGACATTTTAGAGTTTAAATCTGTATCTGCATCAGAAGCAGTGACAGTGGCCACAATTGTGCCTGCAGGTGAATTTTCAGTAACAGTAACTTTGTATGTGGGCTGTGTAAAAATTGGGGCATTATCATTAGCGTCTAACACTGTAATATGAATCAACATTGTTCCTGACATGCGCGGTTCTCCTCCATCTACAGCCGTTAGCACCAGAGACATCTGCTCCTCCCTCTCTCTGTCTAAAGGCTTCTGTAAAATCATCTCCACGTTTTTATTCCCATCCGCATTATTTTGTAATTTAAGAGCAAAATGATCAGTTGGTTTTAGCTCGTAATTATCAATGCCGTTATTTCCCACATCAAAGTCCACCGCCCTTTCTAGGACGAATTTTGCTCCAATCATAGCAGACTCGCTTATTTTAAATTTCATCTCATTTTTTTCAAAACCTGGCGCATTATCATTAATGTCTGTAATCTGCACATTAACGCTGTAAAACTCGATGGGGTTTTCTAAAATGATCCTAAATTGCAGCGCGCAGAGAGCGGTGTGTGCGCACAGAGCCTCTCTGTCGATCCTCTCTTTGACGAGCAGGACGCCCTTTTCACGGCTCAGCTCGATGTATTCTTCATTGTTCCTGGAATAGATCTTTGCTTTGCCAGCAATCAGACGTCGTATTTCCAGACCTAAATCCTGTGCTATGTTGCCGACCAAAGACCCTCTGGTCATTTCCTCTGGAATAGAGTAGCTTGCCTGGCCGAGCACTGCGTCGAGGGCGCAGAGACACACAAACAGGAGTACTTGCCCCTTCATTGTTCTGTCCAATTTTGCACCAGCGGAGATCCACTTTGCTTATAATCCACACACAAAAAAAAAAACGGCACTTTTCACAATCAAACGTCGAATAAAATCCACTTTTTGCTGAAACAAATGGCTTTCTTGACCAATATTTGTTCTCTAACAGGCAGAAAAAGCTCCGTTCTTCTCCAGTCCTGAACGTTATGTGTGTTTTTTTTTTAAAGCTGCACGATGGACTGCTCCCAGCCAACAACACTCTGGTCTGCAGCGTCCTCTAGAGTCAACAGTGCATCACTGCAGCCTGGTTTATGATTTTTAACTCCCTCACCATCGCTGGACACACCAGCCACACATGCACGCACAAGGCTCATGAACAATGTTTCCCCTATTTGTTTATGTGTCTGAGCACACCCAAAAACTCCCTAAACATTCAGTGAAGCACATGTGAACACAACACACCTGTCCCAAACCTGACATCATCCATCCATCCATCCTTTTTCTGTCCCAAACCTGACATCCATCCATCCATTTTCTAATAATCAAACAGCAGCAGTCATTTGTAGATTTTTTTCCAATATAATAAATTGGCCCACTTACAATGAAAATAACAAAAACAGATTATTTCCTAATATAATTAATTTGGCCCACTTACAATTAAAATAACAAAAACATACACGAGTTAGCATTGGAATCATGCTTTGGAAATACTATGTTCCCTTTTCAGAGATCAAACTATTGACATGTTGCACAATAACATGTATGCTGTTGCACAAACATATGATAAAGTGTACTTTCCTGTAACCTTTTGTCTGTAAATATCTTTACAGATTTTATTAGCATCTATGTAGTCCAATAACAGTGTTTCGAGATTAATATCCATAAATTAACATTCTTAATACATGACAGTGGAATAAGCACATATTTGATTAGGGAGTGTGGATGTACATCAATCAATGTTTACTTATATAGCCCTAAATCACTTGTGTCTCAAAGGGCTACACAAACCACAACACGAACCACTACATCACTACATCACTTGTTTGTTTAACCACAATAAGAGTTAAATGCATTTAACTCTCTTAAAGGGGACCTGTTATGTTAAACCAATTTTCCTACCGAATTGTTTTTGGGATTTATTAGGGATCTACATCAGCCTCGCACATTTGAAATAAAACCCTGGTGGTATGGCGGAGATACTTATAAAACAATCTGACCTTCCTTTGTATTTACTCCAAACAAACCGTTTGAAATTTGGCCCATTTGTGGCGTTTTTTTCAGTTGTGACATCAGCGAATATCTCCATATATGGTAAAGGTTTTGCCCAAAGGGCCTTGCGCGAGTCCGCTATTGTAACCCAACGTTGTAGTCAATAAGTTCCTTATTTTTCTCTATCCTGTGTCAATGTGTCTACATGCATGACATGTGACACATTTACTGTTTCATACTTCAAAACAAACATTAAAAACAGCAATTACCCAACAACAACAAAATGCGTATGTACTATACAAAATGCTCCATATGATCCATCCATCCATTCTCTACCGCTTATTCCCTTTCGGGGTCGCGGTGGGCGCCGGCGCCTATCTCAGCTACAATCGGGCGGAAGGCAGGGTACACCCTGGACAAGTCGCCACCTCATCGCAGGGCCAACACAGATAGACAGACAATATTCACACTCACATTCACACACTAGGGACCATTTAGTGTTGCCAATCAACCTATCCCCAGGTGCATGTCTTTGGAGGTGGGAGGGGCCTATCCCCAGGTGCATGTCTTTGGAGGTGGGAGGGGCCTATCCACAGGTGCATGTCTTTGGAGGTGGGAGGGGCCTATCCCCAGGTGCATGTCTTTGGAGGTGGGAGGAAGCCGGAGTACCCGGAGGGAACCCACGCATTCACGGGGAGAACATGCAAACTCCACACAGAAAGAGCCCGAGCCTGGGATTGAACCCAAGACTGCAGGACCTTCGTATTGTGAGGCAGACGCACTAACCCCTCTCCCCCCGTGAAGCCTCCATATGATCCATAAATATTTAATATATGATAAATGACAAGTTTAAACCAAGCATTTATCAATATTTATTTTTAATCGGTTATGTGATGAATAATTACGTACATTTTGATTAACGAGACATGATGGTGGAGGCAGGTGTAATGTTTTAATCAGCAACTAAACCTTTTTTGAGTAGCTCTTACATAATTTGAACAGTGATAATTAATGAATTGTAACAACTAAACATTATAAAAGAGGAGATGGCCAAGTAAGCTGACGTCAGAGATCATAATTGAAACATTATTAATAGTGTTTGACTGACAATAGTCAACTAATCTGCAACAACTATTTGAATGCCATGTTGCTGTTGTCCTATCCGCAAAAACCGAGACAATTTAGATCAACATTTGAGACAAATTTGAGGCAATTGTGATTAAAGGCTGCATAAATAAACTTTGACAACTACCCCATGATGATAAAATAATCAGGTCAAATTTCAGATTATGCAATTCGTCAGTGCTCCACACAACAACATTATTTGGAAAATGAACTCACTAATTACTAATCCATGTATCAAGATAAATGTTGTCATTAATGATAGTTTTGTAGGGAAAAATATTCCAAGTCTGATCGTTATGTTGATGAAAATATACAAAGAATGCTAACATATTCTATAAGACTGTATTTTTTACTGCGGTAACACTTTATGACATGTAATTGGTCGACAGTCAGTATAGTTGATACTGAAACTTCAATCAATCAATGTTTATTTATATAGCCCCAAATCACAAATGTCTCAAAGGACTGCACAAATCATTACGACTACAACATCCTAGGAAGAACCCACAAAAGGGCAAGGAAAACTCACACCCAGTGGGCAGGGAGAATTCACATCCAGTGGGACGCCAGTGACAATGCTGACTATGAGAAACCTTGGAGAGGACCTCAGATGTGGGCAACCCCCCCACCCCTCTAGGGGACCGAAAGCAATGGATGTCGAGCGGGTCTAACATGATACTGAGAAAGTTCAATCCATAGTGGCTCCAACACAGCCGCGAGAGTTCAGTTCAAAGCGGATCCAACTCTTCATATCCAACTTATGTGGATATGAAGATGAACATATCAAACATGTAGATTTTATATCAAGATTAAAATGACGCACGTTTGTTGAGTTAAAAAATACAAAACTTAACCATTAACAAAACATTTCTCAGCTGTCCATGGTGCTAATCCGCAACTGTACTTTGACTCCATGCATATTTCCCATTGAACAACTAAAAGATGAATTACAACAATAAGTACTTCATATTTTCATAATTTATGGAGGTTTTAAGGTAAAATGAGACAGTAGCATAGGTGACAATATGAGAATTCCAAAAAGAACATTCCGCATTCAAAATATTTTAAACCAACCTCTAAAGGAGAGTCAGGTTCATCCAGGATGTTCCTTTCACTGTGTATCTTCGGCCTGGTTCCTGTAGAACTGGGGTCCATCACCAGCACGTTGTGACTAGCAGCTCTGTCCAACTTCAAGTCACTTTTTCTGGAGTCGCTGGTCCTGCACACCTCGTAATTGTACACGTGTTGGAGAGTCCCTGTCCCCAAAGTGTCTGAGTAACGTGGTGGATAATATGGAATGACAGGGAGGTTGGAGTGGTACAGGACGCGAGACTGTCTCCACCTGTACACTTTGACTGATATGATGAGCAGCAAGCAGGTGATGAAGAGGAAGGAGACCACAGCCAAAGCCAAGACTAAGTAAAAAGTCAGCTTGTCATTGTACTCCTTGTCGTGCATGCTAAAGTCAGTGAACTCTGACAGCACTTCAGGGAAGCTGTCCGCCACCGCCACGTTAACAATGACTGTAGCTGAACGAGAGGGCTGCCCGTTGTCCTCCACTAGAACACTCAGTCTTTGTTTGACGCCATCTTTATCAGTGACTTGGCGGACAGTTCTTATTTCTCCATTGTGTAGGCCCACTTCAAACAGCGCCCTGTCTGTGGCTTTCTGCACTTTATAGGAGAGCCAGGCGTTCTGTCCAGAGTCCACATCCACAGCCACCACTTTAGTCACCAGATAGCCCACATCTGCTGAACGAGGCACCATTTCAGCCAGCACCGAGCCGCCCGTCTGGACCGGGTACAGGACCTGGGGGGCGTTGTCGTTCTGGTCCTGGATCAGGACGCGGACGCTCACGTTGCTGCTGAGCGGAGGAGAACCTCCATCCTGAGCTCTGACGCGGAAATTAAACTCCTTCAGGTGCTCGTAGTCAAAAGAGCGCACTGCATGGATGACTCCACTATCAGCACTAACAGACACATATGAGGAGACCGCCACTCCGTTAACAGAGGAGTCCTCCAGCATGTAAGAGAGGCGAGCGTTCTGGTTCCAGTCAGCGTCTCTGGCTTTCACGGTGAATATAGAAAGACCTGGAGTGTTGTTTTCTACAATGGAGGCCTCATAGGAGCTCCTCTCAAAGACAGGTGCGTTGTCGTTCACATCTGAGATGTGTAAGGTGAGAGTGACGCTGCTGGAGAGGGAGGGCACTCCCTCATCAGAGCACATCACTGTGATGTTATACTCACTTGACCTCTCTCGGTCTAATTCACCGTCCGTCACTAAACTGTAGAAATTATTTTTGGAAGTTTTTAGAATAAATGGCATATTTTCGTTAATGAAGCAATTCACATTTCCATTTTCTCCAGAATCTAAATCTTGTATATTGATCATAGTAACAGTATTAATTTCTGCATCCTCTGATATTGTGTTAGACGTTGACATAATATTGATTTCAGGTTTGTTGTCATTTACATCTTGTACATCTATAATCAACTTACAGTAATCTGTAAGTCCTCCATCATCACTAGCACGTAAATTAATTTGAAAATATCTTGATTTTTCAAAATCAATATTTCCAATTAATGAAATTTGCCCACTTTGTTTATTTATTTTAAATATATTCCTAACATTGTCTAGTGTGTTGGTTATTGAGTAAGATATTTTCGCGTTTACATCACCATCTGCATCAGAAGCAGTGACAGTGGCCACAATTGTGCCTGTTGGTGAATTTTCCGGAACAGTAGCTTTGTAAGTCCGCTGTGTAAAAATCGGGGCATTATCATTAGCGTCTAACACTGTAATATGAATCAACATTGTTCCTGACATGCGCGGTTCTCCTCCATCTACAGCCGTTAACACCAGAGACATCTGCTCCTCCCTCTCTCTGTCTAAAGGCTTCTGTAAAACCATCTCAACGTTTTGATTTCCATCCTCGTTATTTTGCAATTTAAGAGCAAAATTATCAGTTGGTTTTAATTCATACTTTTGGAGGTCATTAATGCCAACATCGAGATCAACAGCCATTTCTAATACAAATGATGCCCCCATTGATGCAGACTCGCTTATTTTAAATTCTATTTCGTTTTTTTCAAAGCTTGGCACATTATCATTGATGTCTGTAATCTGCACAATAACGCTGTAAAATTCCATGGGATTCTCCAGTACAATTTCCAGTTGCAGCGCACAGAGAGCGGTGTGTGCGCACAGAGCCTCTCTGTCGATCCTCTCTTTGACGAGCAGGACGCCCTTTTCACGGCTCAGCTCGATGTATTCTTCATTGTTCCTGGAATAGATCTTTGCTTTGCCAGCAATCAGACGTCGTATTTCCAGACCTAAATCCTGTGCTATGTTGCCCACCAAAGACCCTCTGGTCATTTCCTCTGGAATAGAGTAGCTTGCCTGGCCGAGCACTGCGTCGAGGGCGCAGAGACACACAAACAGGAGTACTTGCCCCTTCATTGTTCTGTCCAATTTCGCACCAGCGGAGATCCACTTTGCTTATAATCCACAAAAAACAGACACTTCTCACAATCAAACGTCGAATAAAATCCACTTTTTGCTGAAACAAATGGCTTTTAGGACCAATATATTTCTCTAACAGGCGGAACAAGCTCCGTTCTTCTCCAGTCCTGAACGTTATGTGTGTTTTTTTTAAAGCTGCATGATGGACTGCTCCCAGCCAACAACACTCTGGTCTGCAGCGTCCTCTAGAGTCAACAGTGCAACACTGCAGCCTGGTACATCATTTTTTTTTAACCCTTTCACCATCATATGACAAACTAGCTACATGCACTCACAGAACACATGAAGCACCCCACACTGCCTTAACTTGATTCAAATACGACACATTAACTGTTTTAAGTTATAAATACATATTTTAAAAAAACTACAAATACTAAACATCAGCAACATGTTTCAGCACAATATGCTCCATAAATATATCATTTACTATCAGTGTCAAGTTACGTTAAAAGTTAAAGTACCAATGATTTTTTAATGATTTTAATGATTTTTTAATGATTTTAATGATTGAAATATGTCCTCTGCATTGGACCCATCCCCTTGTTTCACCCCCCCTGGGAGGTGAGGGGAGCAGTGGGCATCAGTGCCACGCCCGGGAATCATTTTTGGTGATTTAACCCCCAATTCCAACCCTTGATGCTGAGTACCAAGCAGGTAGGTAATGGCTCCCATTTTTATAGTCTTTGGTATGACTCAGCCAGGGTTTGAACTCACAACCTACAATCTCAGGGCGGACACTCTAACCCAGGGGTCGGGAACCGTGAGAGCCATATAATATTTTTTTTAACACCGAATACAACTTAATGCGTGCATTTTTAAATAAGACCAACATTTTTACAGTATAGTAGGTCTCTTATTATTTTTAATAACATTGTTATTCTGAAGCTAACCAACAATGAATAAAATAATTCTTACCATTAATGCGACTTCTTGAACAGGTGCGGTAGAAACCGGACAGATGGATTAAAATGCATGAGAATGTTTTAGTTATTTTTGACACTGTGATTACCAGCGGAATTATTCATGATTTATCGTGTTAAGCAATGTCAGCTAAGAGCCAGGTGCAGTCATCAAAAGAGCCACATCTGGCTCTAGAACCATAGGTTCCCTACCCCTGCTCTAACCACTAGGCCAGTGAGTAGGTAAAACTATTTTCAATATTCATTTTCCAATAGACTATATTTGATCCAGGGATGTTCCCATCAGAGATTTGTGTTATCAATTCCAATGCCGGTCATCCATGAGGGAATTGGTCGGACAAAAATACCGATCACATGTATTAAATGTAAATATTTTCATTTATTTATGGTGAGCGCTGTGTACAGTTTGTCAATATCACCACTAAATTTTAACTGGTTTCTTATTCTTTTGTATTACTCGTAACTGTTTGTGCAAAACACAGTCAATAGTACACATTAACTAAACACAATCGAAAAGTATAATCTTTTACATGCATTGAAATTATTTTTGCACTTCAAGTCCTCCTGTGTCCAGGGAATAAATTCCTCAATGTGTAAAGGTTAACAAAAATATTTAAAAAAATACAAATAAAACATACGATTTTGAGGAAAACAAAGATATCCACCTAATCACTCTTGTATCGATCATATTCTGATATTATCCTTTGTGTCGGCACCACCAAATTATGGAATAATCCGCCCTCCTTTGGCGTGGTGCACTTTTGGTTGTGACAATACTGACATTTGTTGTTTTTGTAGTCTCTCTGGAGACTCATTGATCTATTTGTTCATTTCCTGTTAATTCATGATTACTTTCTGCTTTAAGTCACTTCCATCTATCTTTCTTGAACTTTATCAAACTTATTTCTTATGTTGTTTGAAGCAAGTTTAGCTGCTAGCAAGCCTAACTAGCATACTTGCTCCTGATTGCTCTGTCTGTGTAACATGTTTGGCAACGTCCTAATACTTAATAATAATGTATACTTGAGACAAAAAGTAGCTTTTTATCTGTAATGGGGTAAATTATTATTAATTTACAGGAATTTTTCTATGAAGATACGTTGCCTAGTCAGCCGTGGGACTAAAAAGTGTCAGCCAGACAAGATCAGCGTTTGCGATCACTATTTTAAGGCATCGATCGGCAAAGAGTCCATGGTTCTCGCCCGGAAAAGGGTAGAGTGCCATTTCCGGGTTGTGGAGGAGACCCTGCCCAAGTGGAGGAGTTCAAGTACCTAGGAGTCTTGTTCACGAGTGAGGGAAGAGTGGATGGTGAGATGGTCAGGCGGATCGATGCGGCGTCTTCAGTAATGCGGATGTTGTATGGATCCGTTGTGGTGAAGAAGGAGCTGAGCCGGAAGGCAAAGCTTTCAATTTACCGATTGATCTACGTTCCCGTCCTCACCTATGGTCATGAGCTTTGGGTCATGACCGAAAGGACAAGATCACGGGTACAAGCGGCTCAAATGAGTTTGGGTCTCTCCCTTAGAGATAGGGTGAGAAGCTCTGTCATCCGGGAGGAACTCAAAGTAAAGCCGCTGCTCCTTCACATGGAGAGGAGCCAGATTAGGTGGGTTTGGGCATCTGGTCAGGATGCCACCCGAATGCCTCCCTAGGGAGGTGTTTAGGGCATGTTTAAGTGGTCGGAGGCCACGGGGAAGACCCAGGACACGTTGGGAAGACTGTGTCTCCCGGCTGGTCTGGGAACACCTCGGGATCCCCCGGGAAGAGCTGGACGAAGTGGCTGGGAAGAGGGAAGTCTGGGCTTCCCTGCTTAGGCTGCTGCCCCCGCGACCTAACTTCGGGTAAGTGAAAGAAGATGGATGGATCAGCAAAGACGATCACATACGTTTTCATAAAAGTCGGCCAATACTGATCAGTGGCCGATTGATTGGCACTCATCTGATCAATAAATACGTACATTATGAGTGTTATCTGACATGGTGCATGCAGGCACGTCCCAGATTATAAGATGCTTCAAAACTGTTTTTTAAACAAATCTTGAAGATTTTCAACAGTAACAATCAATCAATGTTTATTAATTTAGCCCCTAAATCACAAGTGTCTCAAAGGGCTGCACAAACCACAACGACATCTTTGGTACAGAGCCCACATAACGGCAAGGAAAAACTCACGCCCAGTGGGACGTCGGTGACAGTGACTATTAAGACTATGAGAAACCTTGGAGAGGACCCCATTGGGACCGAAAGTAATGGATGTCGAGCGGGTCTAACATGATATTGTGAAAGTCCAATCCATAGTGGATCTAACATAACGGTGGGAGTCCAGTCCAAAGTGGATCCTATATAGTAGCGAGAGTCCCGTCCATAGTGGAGCCAGCAGGAAACCATCCCAAGCGGAGGTGGATCAGCAACAATCAATAACTTGTAAAAAGTACACATTTTAAAGGGTGATATAATTGGAGATTGCCAAGTAAGATAAGGTCAGAGGTCATAATAGTTGCTACATTATTAATGGTGTTTATACAATTATATCCTACCAATCATCAACAAACCTTTGAATGTCATGTTGCTGTAGTCTATATCCACGTAAAACACAAACTAAAAATGTAGATTGAAAACAAAACACTAAATAATTGGGGAATCCAAAAGATCAAAGTTCAAATCCTCCTCCTTAAAAGTGTTTTACACATCAACATGTTTCAGAAAATACTCTCACTGATTACTAATCCATGTTTAACTATTAATGTTGTTCTGCTCCAGCGACCCCCCCACGACCACAAAAAGGGACAAGCGGTAGAAAAAGGGATGGATGGATGTTGTTACGAATGACAGTTTGGTATAGTTTTTTTTTTCCAGTTTTTGTACGATTCTGTATTTACTGTAACCCAGGGGTAGGGAACCTATGGCTCTAGAGCCAGATGTGGCTCTTTTGATGACTGCATCTGGTTCTCAGATAAATCCTAGCTGACACTGCGTAACACGCTAAGTAATGAATAATTCCGCTTGTAATCATAGTGTTAAAAGTAACGTTCAAAATATAAAACATTTTCATGCATTTTAATCCATCCATCCGTTTCCTTCCGCACCTGTTCAAGAAGCTGCGTTAATGGTAAAACGTTATTTATTATTGATTAGTGTGGGGCTTGCCTTCCTGGGGTTTCTTCAGACCACCAAGCACCGACATGAGAGCCTGTTTCAGGGTTACAATATTGTTTTATTTTTCAATAAGTCTCTCAGTTGCTTTCCAGCAATTGTATTTTTCTCTTTCGTTCTCGCTCGCACTCTGGCTCCAGCCCCAACCCCGTCTCTCCTCCTGGCTGCTGCTTATAACATAGCGACAGGTGATTAGATAACAAGGCCCAGGTGGGCCATCTACGCACCTGTCGCTGATTTCAAGGCCGGTCCTGGCACACCCCGCTTCGCTGCAGGCCTGCAGGCCACACCCCCTCCACAGTTAGCTTCAGAATAACACTGTTATTACGGAGAATAACAGACTTATTATACCCTAGAAATGTTGGTTTTACTTAAAAATGCACGTGATTAGTTGCGTTCAGTGTAAAAAAATATTATTATATATCTTGCGACTGTGTTGGATCCATTATGGATTGAACTTTCACAGTATCATGTTAGACCCGCTCGACATCCATTGCTTTCCTCCTCTCCAAGGTTCTCATAGTCATCATTGTCACCGACGTCCCACTGGGTGTGAGTTTTCCTTGCCCTTATGTGGGCCTACCGAGGATGTCGTAGTGGTTTGTGCAGCCCTTTGAGACACTAGTGATTTAGGGCTATATAAGTAAACATTGATTGATTGATTGATTGATTGATGGCTCTTACGGAAAAGCATTTTAAAATATTTGGCGTCTTGGCTCTCTCAGCCAAAAAGGTTCTCGACCCCTGCTGTAACACTTACTGACGTGGAGTTTACTGATAGTCTGTAGTAGAAGTTTTTGAAGATTGCATGGATATTACGATTAACATATCACAGAAGAATAATGTATGAAGACTCCTACAAAGTAAAATGATGCACATGAACGTCCAGTTAAAGAACTCAACTGTAAAGGGAAAAAAACCAAGCAGGAAATGATATGCAAAAATGGTGCTAATTCTCAAATGCATATTCCTCATTTGACAAACTAAGAAATATAAATACATATGTACCACTTTCATTCATATTTTCATAATTTCTGGAGGTTGTAAGTGACGGGAGACATTAGAGCCACTGCTGTGCATGGATAACAATAATCAAATTCACCCAAATCCAGACAGAAAAGCCACATTTAAATTATTTTAAACAAACCTCCAAAATAAATGATAAATGGGTTGTACTTGTATAGCGCTTTTCTACCTTCAAGGTACTCAAAGCGCTTTGACACTACTTCCACATTCACACACACATTCACACACTGATGGAGGGAGCTGCCATGCAAGGCGCCAACCAGCACCCATCAGGAGCAAGGGTGAAGTGTCTTGCTCAGGACACAACGGACGTGACCAGGTTGGTTCTAGGTGGGATTTGAACCAGTGACCCTCGGGTTGCGCACGGCCACTCTCCCACTGCGCCACGCCGTCCCCAAAAGAGAGATTTAGGTTCATCCAGGATGTTCCTTTCACTGTGTATCTTCTGCATGGTTCCTGTAGAACTGGGTTCCATCACCAGCACGTTGTGACTAGCAGCTCTGTCCAACTTAAATATGCAATACTGGACTTACAGTACAACATTTTGTACGACTCCACTAAAGACAAGACTGGCACTTTCAACTTAGTGCCAATTGACAACTAACTGACTATGCAGGTGTGGTGAAACTAACCTCTGCATTTGACCCATTCCCTTGTTCCACCCCCTGGGAGGTGAGGGGAGCAGTGAGCAGCAGCGGTGGCCGCGCTCGGGAATCATGTCCAACCCTTGATGCTGAGTGCCAAGCAGGGAGGTAATGGGTCCCATTTTTATAGACTTTGGTATGTTGCGGTCGGTGTAAGTCACCACCTACCCATCTCAGGGCGGACACTCCAACCCAGGGGGTGGGGAACCTACGGCTCTAGAGCCAGATGTGGCTCTTTTGATGACTGCATCTGGCTCTCAAATACAACACGATTAGTCATGAATAATTCCGCCAGTAATCGGTGTTAAAAATAACGTTTAACATATAAAACATTCTTAAGCATTTTAATCCATCCATCCGTTTTCCAACCGCACCTGTCCAATAAATCACATCAATGGTAAGAAGTCCATCCATCTATTCTCTACCGCTTGTCCCTTTTGGGGTCGCTGGAGCCTATCTTAACTGCATTTGGGCAGAAGGCGGTGTAAACCCTGGACAAGTCGCCACCTCATCACAGGGCCAACACAGATAGACAGGCGACACTCACACTCACATTCTATTTCTCCTATGTCCCCCCCTCCCTTGTGGAGGGGGTCCGGTCCGATGACCATGGATGAAGTACTGGCTGTCCAGAGTCGGGACCCAGGATGGACCGCTCGTCGGGACCCAGGATGGACCGCTCGCCTGTGTATCGGTTGGGGACATCTCTACGCTGCTGATCCGCCTCCGCTTGATATGGTTTCCTGTGGACGGGACTCTCGCTGCGGTCCTGGATCCGCTTTGAACTGAACTCTTGCGGCTGTGTTGGAGCCACTATGGATTGAAATTTCACAGTATCATGTTAGACCCGCTCGACATCTATTGCTTTCGGTCCCCTAGAGGGGGGGGGGGGGGTTGCCCACATCTGAGGTCCTCTCCAAGGTTTCTCATAGTCAGCATTATCACTGGCGTCCCACTGGATGTGAATTCTCCCTGCCCACTGGGTGTGAGTTTTCCTTGCCCTTTTGTGGGTTCTTCCGAGGATGTTGTAGTCGTAATGATTTGTGCAGTCCTTTGAGACATTTGTGATTTGGGGCTATATAAATAAACATTGATTGATTGATTGATTCACACACTAGGGACCATTTAGTGTTGCCGAATAAGTATTTTATTTATTATTGGTTAGCTTCAGAATAAAAATGATACAAAATATAAGACTTATACTCTAAAAATGTAGGTCTTACTTAAAAAAAGGCACGCATTTAGTTGTATTCAGTGTTAAAACATATGATACGGCTCTAACGGTAATACAGTTTAAAAAATTGGGCTTTCATGGCTCTCTCAGCCAAAAAGGTTCCCGACCCCTGCTCTAACCACAAGGCCATCGCGCAGGCTGAATTAATAAAGTTATGTTCCGAATGTATTTCTATATTAACAACCATTATTGTAACATTTTAAATCATAATATGTTTGGTTGGAGGTACAGCATCATTTACAGCTACAGTAAGCACATATACATTTTACTTTAGAACTTAAAAAACCATCAGATGCAGGAACAAAACAAGCATGTTTAAGTACTTGACTCACCAAAGTTGACATCTGCGAAAAGTTTCCTGCCATCTGCTTGGTCACATGTGGTGTATCAGCATCAGCTCCATCCACACTCACTAAACTTTGACTCATGGCTTGCATATTCTTCATGTCACTTTTTCTGGAGTCGCTGGTCCTGCACACCTCGTAATTGTACACGTGTTGGAGAGTCCCTGTCCCCAAAGTGTCTGAGTAACGTGGTGGATAATATGGAATGACAGGGAGGTTGGAGTGGTACAGGACGCGAGACTGTCTCCACCTGTACACTTTGACTGATATGATGAGCAGCAAGCAGGTGATGAAGAGGAAGGAGACCACAGCCAAAGCCAAGACTAAGTAAAAAGTCAGCTTGTCATTGTACTCCTTGTCGTGCATGCTAAAGTCAGTGAACTCTGACAGCACTTCAGGGAAGCTGTCCGCCACCGCCACGTTAACAATGACTGTAGCTGAACGAGAGGGCTGCCCGTTGTCCTCCACTAGAACACTCAGTCTTTGTTTGACGCCATCTTTATCAGTGACTTGGCGGACAGTTCTTATTTCTCCATTGTGTAGGCCCACTTCAAACAGCGCCCTGTCTGTGGCTTTCTGCACTTTATAGGAGAGCCAGGCGTTCTGTCCAGAGTCCACATCCACAGCCACCACTTTAGTCACCAGATAGCCCACATCTGCTGAACGAGGCACCATTTCAGCCAGCACCGAGCCGCCCGTCTGGACCGGGTACAGGACCTGGGGGGCGTTGTCATTTTGGTCCTGGATCAGGACGCGGACGCTCACGTTGCTGCTGAGAGGAGGAGAACCTCCATCCTGAGCTCTGACGCGGAAATTAAACTCCTTCAGGTGCTCGTAGTCAAAAGAGCGCACTGCATGGATGACTCCACTATCAGCACTAACAGACACATATGAGGAGACCGCCACTCCGTTAACAGAGGAGTCCTCCAGCATGTAAGAGAGGCGAGCGTTCTGGTTCCAGTCAGCGTCTCTGGCTTTCACGGTGAATATAGAAAGACCTGGAGTGTTGTTTTCTACAATGGAGGCCTCATAGGAGCTCCTCTCAAAGACAGGTGCGTTGTCGTTCACATCTGAGATGTGTAAGGTGAGAGTGACGCTGCTGGAGAGGGAGGGCACTCCCTCATCAGAGCACATCACTGTGATGTTATACTCACTTGACCTCTCTCGGTCTAATTCACCGTCTGTCACTAAACTATAAAAGTTATTTGTTGACGTTTTTAAAATGAATGGCATATTGTCACTTATAAAGCATAAAACATTTCCATTTTCTCCAGAATCCTTATCTTCTATGTTTATCATCGTAACAACCGTGTCCAACTGAGCATCTTCAGAAATGATATTTGACTTCGACATTATGCTGATTTCGGGCTTATTGTCATTCATGTCCTGCACATCAATAATTATGTTACATGAATCCGTGAGGCCTCCTTCATCACTTGCCAGTATGTTTATCTGATAATTTCGGGACTGCTCAAAATCAATATTTCCAATCAGCTTCACTTCTCCTGTTTCCTTGTCGACCTCAAACATTTTCCTGACATCATCCAGTGCATTTGTTATCGAATAAGTTATTTTAGCGTTGGAGCCCTGGTCTGCGTCAGAGGCAGTGACAGTGGCCACAATTGTTCCTACAGGTGAGTTTTCAGTAACAGTAGCTTTGTATGTGGGCTGTGTAAAAATCGGGGCATTATCATTAGCGTCTAGCACTGTAATATGAATCAACATTGTTCCTGACATGCGCGGTTCTCCTCCATCTACAGCCGTTAGCACCAGAGACATCTGCTCCTCCCTCTCTCTGTCTAAAGGCTTCTGTAAAACCATCTCCACGTTTTTATTCCCATCCGCATTATTTTGTAATTTAAGAGCAAAATGATCAGTCGGTTTGAGCTCGTAATTATCAATGCCGTTAATTCCCACATCAAAGTCCACCGCCCTTTCTAGGACGAATTTTGCACCGGTGGTTGCAGATTCGCTTATTTTAAATTTCATCTCCCTCCCGTCGAATGTCGGCGCGTTATCATTGATGTCTGCAATTTGAACTGCTATGCTGTAAAATTGCATGGGGTTCTCTAAAATGATTTGGAAGTGCAAGGCGCACGTCGTCGACTGTCTGCACAAGGCCTCCCTGTCGATCCTTTCTTTCAGCAGCAGGACTCCTCTCTCTCTATTCAGCTCCATGTAGTTGTCGCCATCCCGGTTATAAATGCGAGCTTTTCCTAACAAAAGACGTTTGGTTTGCAAACCTAGATCCTGAGCGATGTTTCCGACGAGAGATCCTTTGGGCCTCTCCTCCGGGATGGAGTAGCTGACTTGCCCGAGCACGCAGCCGACACAGAGGCAAACAATAAAGAGTAGCACTTGCCTTGTCATTGTTCTATTCCTGCACAAATCCGAGCCTTTAAAATCCACTAAAAATAAATCCCATTCGATGCCAAGCATGGATGTTTGATATCCTTGAGGAAAAATACAAAATTATGACCGCTTTTCCAAGTGCGTAATTGTTCCAGCGCTGTGTTCTTTGTCGTCGTCTCTCTCTCTTGTGTGCGCAAACAAAATGAGAGTCGCTGCATGAAACACACTCACAGCCAACACTGCCTGCTATGGATCAACAGCGGCCCTAACAGTCTGCTAAGCAGAACTGCACATTTGTTTAATATTTACTGAAATATGCCTTGGAATATTCCTATATCATTGCAATCTCGTTAAATAGACAACTTTAAACCAGCAATTTCCTTCATGCACTACACCAGTGGTTCTTAGACTTGGACAAACTTTAATGATCCACAAGGGAAATTGTTCAACACAGTAGCTTAGTTACAATGATGGAAAGTGTAAGGATGGAAAGGACAATGCAGGTGTAAATAGACTGAATATAGCAATATAAGATATAACATATATGCCAATATATACTTAATATGTGTACAGTATATTATATATACAGATTGATTATGTATATATATATACAATATATACCAATTACCATGTACAATATTATAGTATATGTGGATAAATATCTCAACCTTTTTTCAGTGATGTACCCCCTGTGAACATTTATTTAATTCAAGTACCCCCTAATCACAGCAAAGCATTTTTGTTTGAAAAAAAAGAGATCCATCCATCCATTTCCCACCGCTTATTCCCTTTCGGGGTCGCGGGGGGTGCTGGCGCCTATCTCAGCTACAATCGGGCGGAAGGCGGCGTACACCCTGGACAAGTCGCCACCTCATCGCAGGGCCAACACAGAGAGACAGACAACATTCACACTCACATTCACACACTAGGGACCATTTAGTGTTGCCAATCAACCTATCCCCAGGTGCATGTCTTTGGAGGTGGGAGGAAGCCGGAGTACCCGGAGGGAACCCACGCATTCACGGGGAGAACATGCAAACTCCACACAGAAAGATCCCGAGCCTGGATTTGAACCCAGGACTGCAGGACCTTCGTATTGTGAGGCAGACGCACTAACCCCTCTGCCACCGTGAAAAAAAGAGATAAAGTAAAATACAGCACTATGTCATCAGTTTCTGATTTTTTTAATTGTATGACAGTGCAAAATATTGCTCGTTAGTAGTGGTCTCTCTTGAACTATTTGGAAAAAAAAGATATAAAAATAACTAAAAACTTGTTGAAAAATAAGCAAGTGATTCAATTATAAATGAAGATTTCTACACATAGAAGTAATCATCAACTTAAAGTGTCCTCTTTGGGGATTGTAATAGAGATCCATCTGGATTCATAAACTTCATTCTAAACATTTCTTCACACACACAAAAAAAAAATTAACATCATTATTTATGGAACATGTCTACAAAAAAATCTAGCTGTCAACACTGTTGTATTTTTTTCACAGTTTATGAACATACATTCATATTTTGTTAAAGTATTATTCAATAAATATATTTATAAAGAATTTTGGAGTTGTTGCTATTTTTAGAATATTTTGGAAAAATCTCACGTACCTCTTGGCATACCTTCAAGTACCCCCAAGAGTACGCGTACCCCCATTTGAGAACCACTGCACTACACTATGATTTCTCGGACACGGACAAAGTATTTCCTGGAACATTCTAACCTAAACATTTTGACCATGGACACATATATTTACAAGCAGCGATACGAAAAATGTATAGAGAAGTCACACACACACACACACACACACACACACACACACACACACACACACACACACACACACACACACACACACACACAATTTACAGAATTAATAAAAAAATACAATTTGCTACAATTCAATAGTCTTGCCTTCAGCTATAAACTCCGGTTGTATCTGCACACCATAACTGCATTTAACTTTGTTTGATGAAGGTATACAACCATCCATCCATCCATTTTCTACCGCTTATTCCCTTTCGGGGTTGCGGGGGGCGCTGGCGCCTATCTCAGCTACAATCGGGCGGAAGGCGGGGTACACCCTGGACAAGTCGCCACCTCATCGCAGGGCCAACATAGATAGACAGACAACATTCACACTCACATTCACACACTAGGGACCATTTAGTGTTGCCAATTAACCTGGTTGGGTATACATATGCTTTATAAAATGCTTTGTTTACTCCTAACTAGTGCAACTATACGTCATTACAACAGAAATCAGGTTTTACATGACAAAAGAAGAGGGATTATTAACATGAGAATTAAGGATTAACAATCACGAATAGGGTCCTTTTGGAGCTATATGTGTACTTATTTTACAGAATAGTATAGTTATTGTTTGGATACAATTATTCTAAATGGATTCATTTAATTCAATAATGATCATATTTATGTTATTTGCTAGAAATGGGAATCTTCCAACAATATATCGATAAAAAATATAATGAAACTAAAATCACAAGACTACTTCATCTCTACAGAACTGTTTCATGAGGGGTTCCCTCAATCATCAGGAGACAATAAGGCACCACCTTGAAGCTCATTTACAGTGGATATACCATATACATGCTTATTAGTATTTGTGATTTTACATGGCAACTTCTAAATGTAGTTTTGAAAACTATAACTAAGATGCAGGTTACAATCAATATATATATATATATATATATATATATATATATATATAAATGTACCGGACTTACAGTACAACATTTAGTATGACTCCACTAAAGACAAGACTGCTACATTCAACTTAGTGCCAATTGACTACTAACTGACTACACAGGTGTGGTGATATTAACCTCTGCATTCGATCCATCCCCTTGTTCCACCCCCTGGTAGGTGAAGGGAGCAGTGAGCAGCAGCGGTGGCCACGCTCGGGAATTATTTAGGTGATTTAAACACCCAATTCCAACCCTTGATGCTGAGTGCCGAGCAGGAAGGTAATGGATTCCATTTTTATAGTCTTTGGTATGTTGCGGTCGTTGTAGGTCACGACCTACCCATCTCAGGGCGGACACTCAAACCACGAGTCCACTGCGCAGGCTAAATGAATAAAGTTATGTTCCGAATGTATTTCTATAATAACAGCCGTTGTTGTAATATTTTAAATCATAATATGTTTGGTTGGAGCTACAGCATCATGTACAGCTACAGTAAGCAAGTATACATTTTGGTTTAGAACTTGAAAAAACTATCAGAAACAAAAACAAAGAAAGCATGTTTAAGTACTTGACTCACCAAAGTTGACATCTGTGAAAAGTTTCCTGCCATCTGCTTGGTCACATGTGGTGTATCAGCATCAGCTCCATCCACACTCACTAAACTTTGACTCATGGCTTGCATATTCTTCATGTCACTTTTTCTGGAGTCGCTGGTCCTGCACACCTCGTAATTGTACACGTGTTGGAGAGTCCCTGTCCCCAAAGTGTCTGAGTAACGTGGTGGATAATATGGAATGACAGGGAGGTTGGAGTGGTACAGGACGCGAGACTGTCTCCACCTGTACACTTTGACTGATATGATGAGCAGCAAGCAGGTGATGAAGAGGAAGGAGACCACAGCCAAAGCCAAGACTAAGTAAAAAGTCAGCTTGTCATTGTACTCCTTGTCGTGCATGCTAAAGTCAGTGAACTCTGACAGCACTTCAGGGAAGCTGTCCGCCACCGCCACGTTAACAATGACTGTAGCTGAACGAGAGGGCTGCCCGTTGTCCTCCACTAGAACACTCAGTCTTTGTTTGACGCCATCTTTATCAGTGACTTGGCGGACAGTTCTTATTTCTCCATTGTGTAGGCCCACTTCAAACAGCGCCCTGTCTGTGGCTTTCTGCACTTTATAGGAGAGCCAGGCGTTCTGTCCAGAGTCCACATCCACAGCCACCACTTTAGTCACCAGATAGCCCACATCTGCTGAACGAGGCACCATTTCAGCCAGCACCGAGCCGCCCGTCTGGACCGGGTACAGGACCTGGGGGGCGTTGTCGTTCTGGTCCTGGATCAGGATGCGGACGCTCACGTTGCTGCTGAGAGGAGGAGAACCTCCATCCTGAGCTCTGACAATAAACACCAGTTCTTTAATTTGTTCATAGTCGAATGAGCGAACTGCACTAATGACTCCACTTTCTGCATTAACGGACACAAATTCATTAACTGGTGTTCCTCCAATTTCACGCTCCTCCAACATGTAAGAAACACGAGCGTTCTGGTTTTCATCAGGGTCTTTAGCACTAAATTTTAGTACAGAAACACCTGGATGGTTATTTTCTGCAACACTTGCAGTATACAAGCTGACCGGGAACACAGGAGCATTGTCATTCACGTCTGAAACCTTCAAATTAAAAGTATTTTTACTAGAGAGAGGAGGTGAGCCAGAATCTGATGCAACAACAGTGATGTTGTATTCTGGCACACTTTCACGATCTAAGTCAGCATCAGTCAATAATGCGAAATAATTTCTCACATTGGATTTAATTCTAAATGGAACGCGGCCCTCAATGGCACACCTGACGTGACCATTTTCTCCAGAATCTAGGTCTTTAACATTAATGATACCAATAGTGGTACCAGCTGGGGAGTCTTCTGACACAGGACTAGTGAAGGACATCACATTTATGACTGGAACATTATCATTTAAATCTGTTACTTCTATTTCCACTTTAGCAGACTCAGTCAGTCCACCTTGATCTTTAGCTTCAACCATGAACTCTATTGTTTTCTCTTTTTCATAATCTATTTGTTTTGCTACAGTTATACATCCTGTTTCCTCATTTATATGAAATGTGTCTTCTATTTCTGCGTTTGATTTTGAAAAATAATACGTGACTTTTGCATTTGATCCACTATCTGCGTCAGTTGCATTCACAGTTAGAACGTGAGTGCCTTTTATTGCATTTTCAACCACTTTAACTTTATAATTCGTTTGGTTAAAAACAGGAACATTGTCATTTGCATCTATTATGTTAATATTTATATTTACTGTACCCGATCTCTGTGGATTCCCACCATCCACAGCCACTAATTTTAAAGAGAGTCGGGGTTGTTCTTCTCTGTCTAATCCTTTCTGCAGCACCATTTCTGCATATTTACTACCTCCAGGACTGACGTGTTCCTTTAAGACAAAATGATCACTCGGAGTTAAAATGTAGCTCTGCAGACCGTTTGCGCCCACATCAGCATCATGTGCACTTTCCAAAACAAAACGGGAGCCAAGAGCAGCAGACTCGCTTATTTCAAATTGCAGATGATTATTTTTAAAGGTGGGGGCGTTGTCATTGACGTCCAACACTTCGATGGTCACAGGGTGCAATTCCATGGGGTTTTCCAGTAAAATCTCAAAGGTGAAGCTGCACGGCGTCACGTCTCCACAAAGCTGCTCTCGATCTATCCTCTCATGGACGACCAGAAGCCCTTTGTCCGTCCTCAGCTCCGTGTACTGGACGTTCTCCCCCGTCACGATGCGGGCACGCCCAGAACGGAGTCTTTTTACATCCAAACCGAGATCCTGGGCCACATTTCCGACAAGTGAGCCTTTTTTCATCTCCTCTGGGATTGAATAGCGGATCTGTGCCTCCGTTCCGTTTAGAAAACAAGACAAAAAGACAAAGAGGCAGACCGCCCGTCGCCAAACACATCGCCATCTTCCTCCTCCACTGCAATGATCCTCTTTAGACTCCATGTGTAAAAAAACTATTAAAGTAAAACGACCCTATATGAATAATTTGACTAATAGGAGCAATAAGCATTCAGATGAGCGTTATTGTTGGACGGTTGTTGTTCACACGAAGCTCTCTTCTATAAATGGCAGTGACAGAGAAAGACGCTGCACTGCATCACGTAACTATCACATTCATTTCCCATGCAATAGCGTCCCTTAGAGGCTGAAATGTGAAAGTGGACCAGATACACACAAATTAAAAACAATGCCTCTATAAATAATATGCTATATATTTTTAAGACTAGCGCAAAATAATAAAAACGCAACAAACAAAATCAATACATGTGTTTTACTTAATTGCAATTAATTCAAACCTTAGTACAAATGACTGATTGCTGAGTATATAAATAGCCACCAATAATTATGATGAAACTAAAAATAGTAAATAATCAAAGGGTTTTTCATACAAATTGTCTAATGTAGCCTAAACTGCACTTCAGCACCATGGACAGACACCCAGAAAGACAATGCTGATTAATGTTTGTATACCAAGAGTTATCAATAGTACAATACACCTGCCAGTTTAATATTGTAATATAATACATCCCTTTTTAATTATAGTTAGATACATATTGATGATCACTCTAGTAGAGGTCTATATCAACCAGCACTAATTAACCTTCACACATAAGCCTGCGTGTTCACTAAACTGTAAGTGCAGGTGATGTCACATTGCAAGTCAGAGACTGCTATAAACTTCTGTCACAATTTTACATGTCGTGATAAACACATGAACATGATCCACTAATGAATAATAATGCTGCATCGAATGTAGGTAAGCAATGTAAACACAGAGACAATTTAATGTACAAGATATTTAAAAAATGGCCCACCATGCAGAATAACCGAGATATACAACCGACTCAATGAGGAAAACGTAATAAATAAAGTGCGCTGATTCAGTTATTGTAGTTCCTTAAAGACCAAGTACGACCTCCTCACAAACTTTGTAACTATAAAAACTGAACACACAATCTAAAAATATCAGGCAAAAAGTGATAAAATCATAAATAACCAGGACTTGAAAAAAAGGCTGCTTGAGAGTCAAAAGTGTAATCATAATTTAAAGACAATATAGAAGTGCAAATGGGTACATTGTGAAATATATATCACAACCTTGAAATGTATTTTTCAATCATGTTAATTTGTGTACTTTGTTTTGAATGTGTTGCTGAGGGACAAGAGATATAACATAAAATTATATTCAGTCGTTATAATCTCATATATTTACATGCCGTTTGTTGCCTGATATGTATTGTACATTTTACATGAACCTAATATAAATCTAAAAACAATATATCAACTGAAATTTACCAGACAGCATTAATGATTGCAGGATTTTCAAAAATAGATAAGATTAGACTTCATTCTGTTAAGACAAACACTGTATGAAAAGTGACATAGTATATAGGTATATTACTAATCTATTTCTTCATAAACAACTATTATTGTAACATTTTAAATCATAATATGGTTGGTTGGAGGTACAACCTCCTGTACAACTACAGTGAGTAAGTATACATTTTACTTCAGAACTTGGAAAACTATCAAATACAAAAACAAAAAAAAGACTGTTGTAATATTTAACTCACCAAAGTTGACATCTGCGAAAAGTTTCCTGCCATCTGCTTGGTCACATGTGGTGTATCAGCATCAGCTCCATCCACACTCACTAAACTTTGACTCATGGCTTGCATATTCTTCATGTCACTTTTTCTGGAGTCGCTGGTCCTGCACACCTCGTAATTGTACACGTGTTGGAGAGTCCCTGTCCCCAAAGTGTCTGAGTAACGTGGTGGATAATATGGAATGACAGGGAGGTTGGAGTGGTACAGGACGCGAGACTGTCTCCACCTGTACACTTTGACTGATATGATGAGCAGCAAGCAGGTGATGAAGAGGAAGGAGACCACAGCCAAAGCCAAGACTAAGTAAAAAGTCAGCTTGTCATTGTACTCCTTGTCGTGCATGCTAAAGTCAGTGAACTCTGACAGCACTTCAGGGAAGCTGTCCGCCACCGCCACGTTAACAATGACTGTAGCTGAACGAGAGGGCTGCCCGTTGTCCTCCACTAGAACACTCAGTCTTTGTTTGACGCCATCTTTATCAGTGACTTGGCGGACAGTTCTTATTTCTCCATTGTGTAGGCCCACTTCAAACAGCGCCCTGTCTGTGGCTTTCTGCACTTTATAGGAAAGCCAGGCGTTCTGTCCAGAGTCCACATCCACAGCCACCACTTTAGTCACCAGATAGCCCACATCTGCTGAACGAGGCACCATTTCAGCCAGCACCGAGCCGCCCGTATGGACCGGGTACAGGACCTGGGGGGCGTTGTCGTTCTGGTCCTGGATCAGGACGCGGACGCTCACGTTGCTGCTGAGAGGAGGAGAACCTCCATCCTGAGCTCTGACAATAAACACTAGTTCTTTAATTTGTTCATAGTCGAATGAGCGAACAGAACTAATAACTCCAGTTTCAGAATTTAAAGAAACATAAGTAGAAACAGGACTTCCACTTATCTGTGTGTCCTCTAAAAGATAAGATATTCTCGCATTTTGATTCCAATCAGCATCTCTAGCAGTGACAGCAAATATGGAAATGCCAGGAGAATTATTCTCAGAGACATAAGCAGAATAAATGTTTTTATCAAATAATGGTGCATTGTCATTAATGTCTGAGATTCTAAGATTTAACTTTGTAGAGGTAGAAAGAGGGGGCGTTCCAAGATCAGTGGCTGTTATTGTTATGTTATATTCTGACACGGACTCTCTATCAAAGTATTGATCTGATATCAAATTGTAATAATTTGTTAATGAGTTCTCCAATTTAAAAGGTAGTTTTCCATCTATTGAACATGTTATTTTTCCATTTCTGTCAGAATCTGCATCTTTTATGTTAAGAACTGCTATTGTTGTACCAGGAGGTGAATCCTCAGAAAGAGGGCTGGAGAATGATTTCACATTAATAACTGGAGCATTGTCGTTTACATCAATTACATCAAATATAATTTTACTTGTTCCAGTAAGCCCACCTTGATCCTTTGCTTCCACCCTCACTTCATATTTTCTATCCTTTTCATAATCGAGTTGACCAGACACATAAATAATGCCAGTTTTGTGATCAATATTAAATATATCTGCCGCACTTCCTTTAATTTTAGACAAACTATATGTGATGAGTCCATTTGAACCACTGTCAGCATCTGTAGCATTTACAGTAATTATACTAGTTCCTTTCACTGCATTTTCCATGACAGCTGCTTTATATTCTGATTGGTTAAATATGGGTTCATTGTCATTTGCATCTAGAACGTTTATTTCTATATTTACTGTACCAGACCTCTGTGGTGTTCCTCCATCCACTGCAATTAATTTTAAAGACAAACGGGGACGTTGCTCTCTGTCTAAAGGCTTCTGGAGCACCATTTCAACATATTTGCTGCCATCTGGATTTGCATGCTGATTCAGAATAAAATTATCATTTGGTGACAAAATGTAATTCTGTAATGCATTTTGTCCTACATCTTCATCCTCTGCACTCTGCAGAGGAAAGCGCACTCCCACTGCAGCTGATTCACTTATTTCAAATATGAGAGCTTTATCATTATTTGCAAAGATGGGAGCATGATCATTTATATCCAAAACCTCAACAATGATTCTGTGCAATTCAATGGGGTTTTCTAAAATGACCTCAAAGCTGAAGCTACATGGCGTCACATCTCCACAAAGCTGCTCCCGGTCTATTCTGTCATTGACGACGAGAAGCCCTTTGTCTGTCTTCAGCTCGGTGTACTGGATGTTGTCTTCTGTCAAAATGCGGGCCCGCCCTGAACGCAGCCTTTTCACATCCAAGCCGAGATCTTGCGCCACATTACCGATCACTGAGCCTTTCTTCATCTCCTCTGGGATAGAATAACGAATCTGACCACCTACCGTGGTGACCAAATGAAGAAGGAACATGAGCGATCCTATTTGCCATCGGCATCCGTGCAACATCCTCCATTTTGCGCATGAAAAAGAGAAACATCCATGAGTGCGCATGGTGACAAAAATAGGTGCGATGATTTCCTCAGGTAAATAATCCGTATCCTGCTTCCATAAACCACTTCGATGTTATCGGGCAAATGCAAAGCACAAAAGGTTCTTCTACCGTCTGCCCTCACCGCCAACAAAAGACAGAAAAGCTCCTACAATGCCTCGTCATCAGGAGGGAGGACAACATGACGGCGAGGCAGAGAAAATAATCTGTAGGCCAATAGCGTCCCTTAGAGTCCAAAACGTAGAAGGACGAGCAACATAAGATTACAAAAAATACCCAATATAGTCTGTCCACTTTGTGCAATGAATATAGGAATTAAAACAAAAATATTGCAAAATATTTAATAGTCCAATATAAAACGAAATGATCACCTAAATTACCAGACAACAATGGTAAATTAAAAGTAAAGGAACACACTAAATTGTTAAAAATGCAGGGAGAAATTCATCCAATCAATGTTGAAGTGGACTTTAAAATGCGCAATCATTTATTGAAGGGAATAAGCGGTAGAAAAATGGATGGATGGATGGATATTTAAAACATGAAGTTCCGCAGACAGTAAGATAAAACAATATATCCAACAATACATAAAAGAAAGGAGTTTTATAAATGATGAGGCTTGCAAAGTTGTTTTCTTTTTCCATTTATTGACGTTTGTTATATTATTATTAGTTCATTAATTATTATCATCAAACATTTTTATTATTGTATTATTCTTTAATTTAAGTCTCAATAATAATAATAATATATATATATATATATATATATATATATATATATATATATATATATATATATATATATATATATATATATATATATATGTATATATATATATATATTAAATCACAAACAGTGATGCCATAAATTGTGTCAACACTGTACACATAATTCATTATTGGAAATAACTTAACTGTAAAGGCTTAACACTAATACAACATAATTAAATATTTGAAGAGTTATTTTGTCAATTATGTCCTGTAATGTTGTACTGGATTATTATTTTTGACTTCAGGGTGTAAACTAAATGAGCTATAAAAAAATCCAGACACGTTAGTATTGAGTTTAATAAATATAAATAATATACGGCGTGGCGCAGTGGGAGAGTTTCCGTGCGCAACCCGAGGGTCACTGGTTCAAATCCCACCTAGAACCAACCTCGTCACGTCCGTTGTGTCCTGAGCAAGACACTTCACCCTTGCTCCTGATGGGTGCTGGTTAGCGCCTTGCATGGCAGCTCCCTCCATCAGTGTGTGAATGTGTGTGTGGATGGGTAAATGTGGAAGTAGTGTCAAAGCGCTTTGAGTACCTTGAAGGTAGAAAAGCGCTATACAAGTACAACCCATTTATCATTTATTTATATATAATGAGATATGTTGATAATAAAATTATAAATGTTTAATAATCAATATTAAAATACAAGTAATTACAACATTTTAATTTTTATATAGTGCAATAACCCATCTTGAAAAAGCTGATACATCCCCTTGCAGGTTTCAAGATTTGAAGTTGTGGTCAATATCCGAGTTTCATCAAAAACAGTGAATGTAAAATGTATCCAACATGGTTATTATATTACATTTGCAATGCACATGCTGAATTCTAAAATTTGTAATATTCTCTTATTTAAACAGAAATAATATTTACTTTTTCCAAAATATATATTCATTTCCATACACATCCATGGAAGGCGAATACTCAGACGATAAAAACAATTAAAAAACAACAACAACAAAAAAACAACCCTTAAAAATTGTAAAATATTTAACTCACCAAAGTTGACATCTGTGAAAAGTTTCCTGCCATCTGCTTGGTCACATGTGGTGTATCAGCATCAGCTCCATCCACACTCACTAAACTTTGACTCATGGCTTGCATATTCTTCATGTCACTTTTTCTGGAGTCGCTGGTCCTGCACACCTCGTAATTGTACACGTGTTGGAGAGTCCCTGTCCCCAAAGTGTCTGAGTAACGTGGTGGATAATATGGAATGACAGGGAGGTTGGAGTGGTACAGGACGCGAGACTGTCTCCACCTGTACACTTTGACTGATATGATGAGCAGCAAGCAGGTGATGAAGAGGAAGGAGACCACAGCCAAAGCCAAGACTAAGTAAAAAGTCAGCTTGTCATTGTACTCCTTGTCGTGCATGCTAAAGTCAGTGAACTCTGACAGCACTTCAGGGAAGCTGTCCGCCACCGCCACGTTAACAATGACTGTAGCTGAACGAGAGGGCTGCCCGTTGTCCTCCACTAGAACACTCAGTCTTTGTTTGACGCCATCTTTATCAGTGACTTGGCGGACAGTTCTTATTTCTCCATTGTGTAGGCCCACTTCAAACAGCGCCCTGTCTGTGGCTTTCTGCACTTTATAGGAGAGCCAGGCGTTCTGTCCAGAGTCCACATCCACAGCCACCACTTTAGTCACCAGATAGCCCACATCTGCTGAACGAGGCACCATTTCAGCCAGCACCGAGCCGCCCGTCTGGACCGGGTACAGGACCTGGGGGGCGTTGTCGTTCTGGTCCTGGATCAGGATGCGAACGCTCACGTTGCTGCTAAGTGGAGGGGAGCCTCCATCCTGAGCTCTGACAATAAACACCAGTTCTTTAATTTGTTCATAGTCGTATGAGCGAACTGCACTAATGACTCCACTTTCTGCATTAACGGACACAAATTCAGCAACTGGAGTTCCTCCAATTTCACGCTCCTCCAACATGTAAGAAACACGAGCGTTCTGGTTTTCATCAGGGTCTTTAGCACTAACTTTTAGCACAGAAACACCTGGATGGTTATTTTCTGCAACACTTGCAGTATACAAGCTGACCGGGAACACAGGAGCATTGTCATTCACGTCTGAAACCTTCAAATTAAAAGTCGTTTTACTAGAGAGAGGAGGTGAGCCAGAATCTGATGCAACAACAGTGATGTTGTATTCTGGCACACTTTCACGATCTAAGTCAGCATCAGTCAATAATGCAAAATAATTTCTCACATTGGATTTAATTCTAAATGGAACGCGGCCCTCAATGGCACACCTGACGTGACCATTTTCTCCAGAATCTAGGTCTTTAACATTAATGATACCAATAGTGGTACCAGCTGGGGAGTCTTCTGACACAGGACTAGTGAAGGACATCACATTTATGACTGGAACATTATCATTTAAATCTGTTACTTCTATTTCCACTTTAGCAGAGTCAGCCAGTCCACCTTGATCTTTAGCTTCAACCATGAACTCTATTGTTTTTTCTTTTTCATAATCTATTTGTTTTGCTACAGTTATACATCCCGTTTCCTCATTTATATGAAATGTATCTTTTATTTCTGCATTAGTTTTCGAAAAAGAGTATGTGACTTTTGCATTTGATCCACTATCTGCGTCAGTTGCATTCACAGTTAGAACGTGAGTGCCTTTTATTGCATTTTCAACCACTTTAACTTTATAAGTCGTTTGGTCAAAAACAGGAGCATTATCATTTGCATCAATTATGTTAATAATTATATTTACTGTACCTGATCTCTGTGGATTCCCACCATCCACAGCCACTAATTTTAAAGAGAGTCGGGGTTGTTCTTCTCTGTCTAATCCTTTCTGCAGCACCATTTCTGCATATTTACTACCACTAGGACTGACGTGTTCCTTTAAAACAAAATGATCACTCGGAGTTAAAATGTAGCTCTGCAGACCGTTTGCACCCACATCAGCATCATGTGCACTTTCCAAAACAAAACGGGAGCCAAGAGCAGCAGACTCGCTTATTTCAAATTGCAAATGATTATATTTAAAGGTGGGGGCGTTGTCATTGACGTCCAACACTTCGATGGTCACAGGGTGCAATTCCATGGGGTTTTCCAGTAAAATCTCAAAGGTGAAGCTGCACGGCGTCACGTCTCCACAAAGCTGCTCTCGATCTATCCTCTCATGGACGACCAGAAGCCCTTTGTCCGTCCTCAGCTCCGTGTACTGGACGTTCTCCCCCGTCACGATGCGGGCACGCCCAGAACGGAGTCTTTTTACATCCAAACCGAGATCTTGGGCCACATTACCGACAAGTGAGCCTTTTTTCATCTCCTCTGGGATTGAATACCGGATCTGTGCCTCCGTTCCGTTTAGGAAAAAACACAAAAAGACAAAGAGGCAGGCCGCTTGTCGCCAAACACATCGCCATCTTCCTCCTCCACTGCAATGATCCTCTTTAGACTCCATGTGAAAAAAATATATTCAAGTAAAACGACTCTATATAAATACTTTGACTAATAGGAGCAATACGCATTCAGATGAGCGTTATTGTTGCACGGTTGTTGTTCACACGAGCTCTCTTCTATAAATGGCAGTGACAGAGAAAGACGCTGCACTGCATCACGTAACTATCACATTCATTTCCCATGCAATAGCGTCCCTTAGAGGCTGAAAGGTGAAAGTGGTCTAGATACACACAAATTAAAAACAATGCCTCTATAAATAATATGCTATATATTTTTAAGACTAGCGCAAAATAATAAAAACCCAACAAACAAAATCAATACATGTGTTTTACTTAATTGCAATTAATTCAAGCCTTAGTACAAATGACTGATTGCTGAGTATATAAATAGCCACCAATAATTATGATGAAACTAAAAATAGTAAATAATCAAAGGGTTGTTCATACAAATTGTCTAATGTAGCCTAAACTGCACTTCAGCACCATGGACAGACACCCAGAAAGACAATGCTGATTAATGTTTGTATACCAAGAGTTATCAAAAGTACAATTAACCTGCCAGTTTAATATTGAAATGAAATCCATTCATTCCTAATTATAGGTAGAGACATATTGATGATCACTCTAGTAGAGGGTTACATAAATAAAGTGCTGCACTAATTAACCTTCACACATAAGCCTGCATGTTCACTAAACTGTAAGTGCAGGTGATGTCACATTGCAAGTCAGAGACTGCTATGAACTTCTCTGTCACATTTTTGCATTTCATGATGAAGACATGAGCAATGTCCACCAATTAATACAAATAATTAACTGAATGTAAGTGTGCAATGTACATAGAGAGACAATGCATTGTACAAGATATTTTTAAAAATGGCCCACCATACATGCACCATCATTGCAGAATACCTGAGAAATACAACCTAATCAATTAGGAAAACTTCATAAATAAAGAGGGGAGATGAGGCTGCATATCAGGACGAGGTGGAGAAGCTGTCGGAGTGATGCACAGTAAACAACCTGGCCCTGAACACCTCCAAGACCAAGGAGCTGGTCATAGACTTCAGGAGGAATAAAACGGACATCCTGCCCCTGGTCATCAGGTGTGACTGCGTAAAGAGGGCCTCTGACCTAGGCTTAATGGGAGTCCACCTGGATTACAACCTAACCTGGAGCACCTACACCACAACTACCATCAAGAAGGCACACCAGAGACTGCACTTCTTGAGAATACTCAGGAACAACCACCTCTCACAGGAACTGCTGGTGTCCTTCTACCGGTGCTCTATTGAGAGCATTCTGACCTACTGCATCTGCGTGTGGTTCAGCAGCTGCACGGCCGCAGAGAGAACGGCGCTCCAGAGAATTTTAAACACCGCCCAGAAGATCATCGGACGCCCCCCTCCCCTACCTGGCTGACCTGTACAGCTCCCGCTGTCTCGGGAAAGCACAGAGCATCCTGAAAGAGACATTCCACCCCGGGCACTGCCACTTAGAACTACTACCCTCGGGCAGACGTTACAGGGTTCTAAAAGGGGGCACAAATAGACTAAAAAACAGTTTTTACCCAAACGCCATTGTAGCATTAAGTTAGCACAATGTGTCCGTCATGTCCTCATGTGTCATGTCTTGTTATTTTTCGGACTATAATGTGCAATAATGTTGGACTGTGCAATATATCTGAAATGGCCTCTTGATAAGTGCAAGACTACTGAACTGTAAAAGACAATATTGGGTAATAACCTGCAACCTTACACCTCTCTCACTATATACAATATATATATATATATATATATATATATATATATATATATATATATGTGTGTGTGTGTGTGTGTGTGTGTGTGCGCGCGCATATATGTATGTATATATGTATATATCTACATATATGTATGCATATATGTATATATCTATATATATATATATATATATATATATATATGGGTGTGTATATATGTGTATATTTATGTGTATGTATGTGCATGTATTTGTAAATATATGTATACAGTATATGTATAATATATATATGTATGTGTGTATATATGTATATGTATAAATATGTGTGGGCTTCACGGTGGCAGAGGGGCTAGTGTGTCTGCCTCACAATACGAAGTTCCTGCAGTCCTGGGTTCAAATCCAGGCTCGGGATCTTTCTGTGTGGAGTTTACATGTTCTCCCCATGAAAGCGTGGGTTCCCTCCGGGTACTCCGGCTTCCTCCCACTTCCAAAGACATGCACCTGGGGATAGGTTGATTGGCAACACTAAAATTGGCCCGAGTGTGTGAATGTGATTGTGAATGTTGTCTGTCTGTCTGTGTTGGCCCTGTGATGAGGTGGCGACTTGTCCAGGGTGTACCCCACCTTCCGCCCGATTGTAGCTGAGATAGGCGCCAGCGCCCCCCGCGACCCCGAAAGGGAATAAGCGGTAGAAAATGGATGGCTGGATATAACTATGTGTATTAATGTGTATATATATTTGTGTATGTATATGTATGTATGTGGGACGGCGTGGCAAAGTTGGGAGAGCGGGCGTGCCAGCATTCTGAGGGTTGCTGGTTCAATCCCCACCTTCTACCATCCTATTCATATTTGTTGTAACCTTGGGCAAGACACTTCACCCTTGCTCCTGATGTTGCGGTTAGCGCCTTGCATGGCAGCTCCTGCCATCAGTGTGTGAATGGGTGAATGTGGAAATACTGTCAAGGCGCTTTGGGCTCCTTAAAAAGGGGTAGAAAAGTGCTATACCAGTACAACCATTTATGTGTACGTGGATGTGTATGCTTATGTATGGTTATATGCATGTGTGTGGATATATACATATGTATTTGTGTATGTATATGTATGTATATTTAAATATATGTATATATGTGTGTATATGTCTATGTATATATGAGTAAATGTGTATATATGTGTATATATGTATAGATATATGCATGTGTGTGGATATATACATCTTTTTTACTATTTATGTTACTATATTGTTGTGTATGCACCTTAGGGATCTGCTCCAATTTTGTTGTTCGTTAAACCTGTTCACTGTAATAATGACAATAAAACTCTATTCTATTCTAAAGTGTGCTGATTCAGTTATCGTATATTCTTTTAATGACCTCGGAACACCTCCTCACAAACTTTGTAAGTATAGAAATGCTAACAACACAACCAAGCAGGGCTCCATAGTCGACTGTTTGGTGCCGTTCTAAAAAGGCCAGACTGGGCAACTATCTTTTTCTTAATGAGCATGTCAAACACTGAACACACAATCTGAACATAAATAAATGATAAATGGGTTGTACTTGTATAGCGCTTTTCTACCTTCAAGGTACTCAAAGCGCTTTGACACTACTTCCACATTTACCCATTCACACACACATTCACACACTGATGAAGGGAGCTGCCATGCAAGGCGCCAACCAGCAGCCATCAGGAGTAAGGGTGAAGTGTCTTGCTCAGGACACAACGGACGTGACGAGATTGGTTCTAGGTGGGATTTGAACCAGTGACCCTCGGGTTGCGCACGGCCACTCTCCCACTGCGCCACACCGTCCCATATCAGGCAAATAGTGACAAAAGCATCATTTAACCAGGACTTGAAAAAAGGCTGCTTGAGAGTCAAAATTGTAATCATAGTTTAAATAGTATATAGAAGTGCAAAGGTGTACATTGTGAAATATGTATTTTATCACAACCTTGAATGTTACATTTCAATATTGTTCATGTGTGTACTTTGTTATGAATGTGTTGCTGAGGGACGTGAGATGTAAAATGAAATCATAGTCAGTGGCTGTAATCTCACATATTTACATGCCGCTTGTTGCCGGATATGTATTGTACCTTTTAAACAAACTAAATATAAATCCATATCTGACCTACCAGACAGCATTATTAATTGCAGGATTTTCAATATTAGAAAATATTAGATTTCACTATGTTAAAATAAAAGCTACATGAAAAGTGACTTATATGTTCCAAATGTATTAATTCAAAAATAACCAATATTGTAAAATGTTAAATTATAATACGATTAGTTGGGGGTAAATCATCATGTACAACTACAGTGAGTAAGTATACGTTTACTTTAGAACTTGCAAAACTATCAGATACAAAAACAAAGAAATAATGTTGAAATCTTGACTCACCAAAGTTGACATTTGTGAAAAGTTTCCTGCCATCTGCTTGGTCACATGTGGTGTATCAGCATCAGCTCCATCCACACTCACTAAACTTTGACTCATGGCTTGCATATTCTTCATGTCACTTTTTCTGGAGTCGCTGGTCCTGCACACCTCGTAATTGTACACGTGTTGGAGAGTCCCTGTCCCCAAAGTGTCTGAGTAACGTGGTGGATAATATGGAATGACAGGGAGGTTGGAGTGGTACAGGACGCGAGACTGTCTCCACCTGTACACTTTGACTGATATGATGAGCAGCAAGCAGGTGATGAAGAGGAAGGAGACCACAGCCAAAGCCAAGACTAAGTAAAAAGTCAGCTTGTCATTGTACTCCTTGTCGTGCATGCTAAAGTCAGTGAACTCTGACAGCACTTCAGGGAAGCTGTCCGCCACCGCCACGTTAACAATGACTGTAGCTGAACGAGAGGGCTGCCCGTTGTCCTCCACTAGAACACTCAGTCTTTGTTTGACGCCATCTTTATCAGTGACTTGGCGGACAGTTCTTATTTCTCCATTGTGTAGGCCCACTTCAAACAGCGCCCTGTCTGTGGCTTTCTGCACTTTATAGGAGAGCCAGGCGTTCTGTCCAGAGTCCACATCCACAGCCACCACTTTAGTCACCAGATAGCCCACATCTGCTGAACGAGGCACCATTTCAGCCAGCACCGAACCGCCCGTCTGGACCGGGTACAGGACCTGGGGGGCGTTGTCGTTCTGGTCCTGGATCAGGATGTGAACCGTGGCTACAGAACTTAGCGGAGGGGATCCAGCATCACGGGCGGTAACGTTGAAGTCAAAGGACTTAATTTGTTCGTAATCAAAAGATCGGACTGCGTGGATGACACCGTTCTCTGAGTTGACTGAGACAAAAGAAGACACAGCTACTCCATTAACTTCTTTCTCCTCCAGGAAGTAAGACACTCGAGCGTTCTGGCCCCAGTCTGCATCACTAGCACTGACAGTAAACACAGAAAAACCAGGAGAGTTGTTCTCTGGTACATTCTTACTGTATTCTGACTGATGGAATTTGGGCGGGCTGTCATTCACGTCAGATATTTTAACGTTGATGGTTTTACTACTAGACAGAGGAGGAGAGCCTTGGTCAGACACTGTTATGGTAACATTATATTCAGAAACACTTTCTCTGTCTAAGAAGTTGTCAGTCACAATGGTGTAATAACCTGTTAATGAAGACTCAATTTTGAAAGGGACGTCAGAATTAATGGAGCACTTGACAACACCGTTGCTATCAGAGTCTTCATCATTCAAGTTAAAAACAGCTACAGTTGTACCTGGGGGAGAATCCTCAGGTATGGACTGAGAAAATGACATAAGTTCTATTGTAGGAACATTGTCATTCTCATCAATTATGTTAACAATAACTTTACATGTGTCTGCATAGCCTCCACGGTCAGAGGCCTTGACATTTATTTGAAAATTCTTAAAATTCTCAAAATCTAATTTGCCAGTCAGTTTAATTTCTCCTGTTTTAACATTTACATCAAACATCTGCTCCTCTCTGGTGGCACGAGTGGAATAAGTGACGTCACCATTGAGGCCTGCATCAGCATCACTTGCACTAACAGTAGCTATCAACGTTCCTTCAGGTGCATTTTCTGGAACATCTACCTTATAAACAGGCTGGCTGCACACAGGTGCGTTATCGTTGGCATCCAGCACAGTGATTTGAATTCTCACCGTCCCTGATCTATGTGGCTCACCACCATCTGAAGCAATCAACATGAGAGTGTGAGTCTCCTCCTTCTCTCTGTCTAAAGGCTTCTGTAAAACCATTTCTATAGCCTTTATTCCGTCTGGTTGGCTTTGTGATTCTAATTTCAAATTATCTGAGGGTTTAAGAATGTATTTCTGAATATCATTAATACCAACATCAGTGTCAACTGCATTGTCAAGAGAGAAACGGGTGCCCACTGCAGCATTTTCTGTAATTTTTAAATTAATTTCATGCTGGGGGAAAGAGGGACTATTATCATTAATATCTATAACTTCCACTGTTACACGATGAAGCTGGATTGGATTTTCTAAAATGATGTCAAAACTGAAGCTGCAGGGCGTCGTCTTTCCACAAAGCTCTTCTCGGTCGATGCGCTCTTTAATAACAAGTGTGCCTTTGTCTCGCTTTAAATCAACATACTGCCGGCCTCCTTTTGCAATAATACGAGCTTTACCTGCTACTAGTCTGGCCACATCCAAGCCCAAATCTCTGGCAATGTTTCCAACAAAAGAGCCTTCTGCCTGCTCCTCCGGTATGGAATAGCGAGCCTGTCCACTCACTGAGCTCAGCTCGCAGAGACAAAGAATGACAAACAGTGCGCGCCATCGGCCTCTGACTGCGTGTGTCCACATACAATCCATCTTCAAGATGAAACAAAAACGGTGGTAGTAATCCTTTAGAGTTAAACACAAACACTTAAAAAAAACCCCAACGAAATAAACAAGAGGATCCACAAGAAATATTCCTCTTCAAATGGCGAGCAGACCGTCGTCCTTGCAAGCAGTGAAGCTCTAAAAGGAGACCAATAGGATCACAGCACTAAATATGTTCACTCTTATTCAATGACGTGTCAACAGCGGCCCTCAGAGCATTTTCACAGTAATACACCTTCATATGTTCTGGCTGTCAAACTTAGTTAATACAGACGTTAAAATTATTTCTGATGCATATATGTTAGTAAAAATAAACAACTAAAATTATTAATACAACAAAATATTTATGTTCCATTGCACATTTGACGAATCGTGTATCATGCTCATGTTTGGACTATTATTTTGAAACTACGAACGGCATGTTGGGAAAAAAGGTTTCAATCAGGGAAAGAAAAAAAGCAAAGCTATTAAAAAATATACATTAGGTTCAGAAATAAAATATCATTATTATAGAAGTATATATTAAAACAATAACATTATTTTTATTTTCTGACATGTTTTAATATAAACTTTTTCTGATGAGTGATTTAGCTGTTTGTTTCTAGTTAAATCAACATTTCAGGAAGAGTATGTAAAACACGTGTAAAACATTATATAATTTGTTGTAATTATTAATTGCCAAATTCCTTATATTTTATATTCAAGACAGTATTTAAATGTTAGTGTATGATATAGTTACACATGAATAGTTGTTGATTTGCCTCTATATTTGGGGTTTGAGTTCAATTACTGTTGGTCACTAATGATTCAGCACCATGGACAGCAGTGAGTATTAGTGCGACATTAATTACTGTGAGAGAATTGTGAAAACAACACATTAACAACAACACAAAACAAACATGGAAACATTATTTTTTTAACATTAAACAGTTAAATGTGAGACAAATAAACACATGCAATCATTAGGCTGGATAACAAACACATAATAAAAAAAATAACCCTACAGTGAGTGTTAATGTTGGTAACGTGAGGTGTTTTTACTTTGCAGTGTGTGCGTAAGTGCATGTGTGTGTGCGTGTGTGTGTAAGTGTATGTGTGTGTGTGTGTGTCCGTGTGTGTGTTTGTTTGAATAATCATGAGATTAATACTTATTCACGAGACTTTTAAGACCAGGAGATGTTTACCTAGCGCGCATGAACTTAATGGTGGTTCAAAGGACAAGATACTAAATAACTATCCAATTAACATCTTGAGTGTGCACTTTTTTATGACATAGAATGGTGTTGGTTAAATTTTTTCTCCTTAAAGTTTATTTGTAGTCGTGCAAGTAACTTTTATAGCAAAGTAAAATATTAATAATGTGTATTTTACACCCTGCAGGTTAAGTTAAACATTGTGGGATTTTTTTTTGAGAAAAAGAAAATGAGTAGGCTCTCCATTATTTTAATTAGATTCTTGAAAATGTTTGCGTATCAAAAGAGGCCATGAATCAATTGTTAATCACAAATATTTATGTTCTCACTGTAAATATAAAAAAAACGTTCTGGCATATGTGAATATTAACGTTGTGAAGAATGCAAGGGAAATGCTGCACAATGATGTCAAGTGAGATTATTTCATATGGTGCTGAAACTATTGAGTTGTTTTGTGGAATCAACTTTGTAGAACTAAACTCCAGCAACTACCTCCCGAGTCCCGACACACTAAACATTGAAACAACAAAACTACTATTAGTTGTATTAACAAAATGAATGCAAAACTCCTACACCACTTGAACAACCACACCAAACACTGACTGACATATGTTAGAACTATGGTAAATATAATGTATCAATCCACTCAATAATCTAGATATAAACACTGCATGACACACTCTTTGATTCACGCAGCATCAATATTATCTTGCACAAACAATCGGTTTTAATGGCCCACATTGAGGCCAGACACTAATTTATATTTTGTATGAAAATTGCTGAACTTATGTCAACATGTCAAAGTGCAAATCAGTACACAGGCGGTACAATCATGTACTACCAAGAGTTTCCGTTTGACTTTCCAACTATGTGAAACAAGATATATTTTACAAAGTAAATGAAAAAGATAAATATGATGGACTATAAACTTGAAAGTTGTCCAACTTGGAAAATCAACATCATCTAAAATATGAGTTGGAAATATTTTACCTCATATACTAACTAGAAGATCGGAGTTAGGTAAAATGTCAACTTTCAAAGCAGTACTGAGAATGACTGAAACCTGATAAAGTTTTCAGACACGATAGAGAAGGAGTGGAAAGACTTGTGTCGAGATATACAAAAATAAGAAAAAAAGTCTGCATTACTTATAATGATGCAAAACCAGACCATGTGGTAAAGTAATGTAACTGTATGAGTCCAGTATGCTGGCAGTGACAAAAATATACTTATACTGGAAGAACTAACTAACCTAAAATAACTGTAACCTTTTGACAGTTTATAACAGGTGAGGATCAACTCATATTTAAACAAGAGGTGCTTTGATTAAATGTGACATGTAGTTTAAAACACTGAAGCTAAAACAAAAATCTA
The DNA here is from genome assembly GCF_033978795.1 of Nerophis ophidion. Classification (NCBI taxonomy): domain Eukaryota; kingdom Metazoa; phylum Chordata; class Actinopteri; order Syngnathiformes; family Syngnathidae; genus Nerophis; species Nerophis ophidion. The sequence continues at coordinate 7,264,302 of NC_084615.1, forward strand.
GTTATAATGCCAGGCATGGTTCTTTAAAAAATGATCAAGAACATGTTCAACATAACAGCTGGAGTCTAATAAGGTCATGTAAGACTGATCTGACAATGATTTAAACCTTATGTTGTTCCACATTTGTGGAGGAAGCAGACTTTTCAACATGCTAAGTGACAATATTGTAACCTTCTGACGGCAGTGTAAACTTTAAACACAACAACAGAGAAAGAATGGCAAAATATTAGACTCACCAAAGTTGACATCTGCGAAAAGTTTCCTGCCATCTGCTTGGTCACATGTGGTGTATCAGCATCAGCTCCATCCACACTCACTAAACTTTGACTCATGGCTTGCATATTCTTCATGTCACTTTTTCTGGAGTCGCTGGTCCTGCACACCTCGTAATTGTACACGTGTTGGAGAGTCCCTGTCCCCAAAGTGTCTGAGTAACGTGGTGGATAATATGGAATGACAGGGAGGTTGGAGTGGTACAGGACGCGAGACTGTCTCCACCTGTACACTTTGACTGATATGATGAGCAGCAAGCAGGTGATGAAGAGGAAGGAGACCACAGCCAAAGCCAAGACTAAGTAAAAAGTCAGCTTGTCATTGTACTCCTTGTCGTGCATGCTAAAGTCAGTGAACTCTGACAGCACTTCAGGGAAGCTGTCCGCCACCGCCACGTTAACAATGACTGTAGCTGAACGAGAGGGCTGCCCGTTGTCCTCCACTAGAACACTCAGTCTTTGTTTGACGCCATCTTTATCAGTGACTTGGCGGACAGTTCTTATTTCTCCATTGTGTAGGCCCACTTCAAACAGCGCCCTGTCTGTGGCTTTCTGCACTTTATAGGAGAGCCAGGCGTTCTGTCCAGAGTCCACATCCACAGCCACCACTTTAGTCACCAGATAGCCCACATCTGCTGAACGAGGCACCATTTCAGCCAGCACCGAGCCGCCCGTCTGGACCGGGTACAGGACCTGGGGGGCGTTGTCGTTCTGGTCCTGGATCAGGATGCGAACGCTCACGTTGCTGCTAAGTGGAGGGGAGCCTCCATCCTGAGCTCTGACAATAAACACCAGTTCTTTAATTTGTTCATAATCGTATGAGCGAACTGCACTAATGACTCCACTTTCTGCATTAACGGACACAAATTCAGCAACTGGAGTTCCTCCGATTTCACGCTCCTCCAACATGTAAGAAACACGAGCATTCTGGTTTTCATCAGGGTCTTTAGCACTAACTTTTAGCACAGAAACACCTGGATGGTTATTTTCTGCAACACTTGCAGTATACAAGCTGACTGGGAACACAGGAGCATTGTCATTCACGTCTGAAACCTTCAAATTAAAAGTCATTTTACTAGACAGAGGAGGTGAGCCAGAATCTGATGCAACAACAGTGATGTTGTATTCTGGCACACTTTCACGATCTAAGTCAGCATCAGTCAATAATGCAAAATAATTTCTCACATTGGATTTAATTCTAAATGGAACGCGGCCCTCAATGGCACACCTGACGTGACCATTTTCTCCAGAATCTAGGTCTTTAACATTAATGATACCAATAGTGGTACCAGCTGGGGAGTCTTCTGACACAGGACTAGTGAAGGACATCACATTTATGACTGGAACATTATCATTCAAATCTGTTACTTCTATTTCCACTTTAGCAGACTCAGTCAGTCCACCTTGATCTTTAGCTTCAACCATGAACTCTATTGTTTTTTCTTTTTCATAATCTATTTGTTTTGCTACAGTTATACATCCTGTTTCCTCATTTATATGAAATGTATCTTTTATTTCTGCATTAGTTTTCGAAAAAGAGTATGTGACTTTTGCATTTGATCCACTATCTGAGTCAGTTGCATTCACAGTTAGAACGTGAGTGCCTTTTATTGCATTTTCAACCACTTTAACTTTATAAGTCGTTTGGTCAAAAACAGGAGCATTATCATTTGCATCTATTATGTTAATAATTATATTTACTGTACCTGATCTCTGTGGATTTCCTCCATCCACAGCCACTAATTTTAAAGAAAGTCGGGATTGTTCTTCTCTGTCTAATCCTTTCTGCAGCACCATTTCTGCATATTTACCACCTCCACTAACGTGTTCCTTTAAGACAAAATGATCACTCGGAGTTAAAATGTAGCTCTGCAGACCGTTTGCACCCACATCAGCATCATGTGCACTTTCCAAAACAAAACGGGAGCCAAGAGCAGCAGACTCACTTATTTCAAATTGCAAATGATTATATTTAAAGGTGGGGGCGTTGTCATTGACGTCCAACACTTCGATGGTCACAGGGTGCAATTCCATGGGGTTTTCCAGTAAAATCTCAAAGGTGAAGCTGCACGGCGTCACGTCTCCACAAAGCTGCTCTCGATCTATCCTCTCATGGACGACCAGAAGCCCTTTGTCCGTCCTCAGCTCCGTGTACTGGACGTTCTCCCCCGTCACGATGCGGGCACGCCCAGAACGGAGTCTTTTTACATCCAAACCGAGATCTTGGGCCACATTACCGACAAGCGAGCCTTTTTTCATCTCCTCTGGGATTGAATAGCGGATCTGTGCCTCCGTTCCGTTTAGGAAAAAACACAAAAAGACAAAGAGGCAGGCCGCTTGTCGCCAAACACATCGCCATCTTCCTCCTCCACTGCAATGATCCTCTTTAGACTCCATGTGAAAAACACTATTAAAGTAAAACGACCCTATAAAAATAATTTGACTAATAGGAGCAAAAAGATGAGCGTTATTGTTGCACGGTTGTTGTTCACTCGAAGCTCTCTTCTATAAATGGCAGTGACAGAGAAAGACGCTGCACTGCATCACGTAACTATCACATTCATTTCCCATGCAATAGCGTCCCTTAGAGGCTGAAAGGTGAAAGTGGTCTAGATACACACAAATTAAAAACAATGCCTCCATAAATAATATGCTATATATTTTTAAGACTAGCGCAAAATAATAAAAACGCAACAAACAAAATCAATACATGTGTTTTACTTAATTGCAATTAATTCAAGCCTTAGTACAAATGACTGATTGCTGAGTATATAAATAGCCACCAATAATTATGATGAAACTAAAAATAGTAAATAATCAAAGGGTTTTTCATACAAATTGTCTAATGTAGCCTAAACTGCACTTCAGCACCATGGACAGACACCCAGAAAGACAATGTTGATTAATGTTTGTATACCAAGAGTTATCAAAAGTACAATTAACCTGCCAGTTTAATATTGAAATGAAATCCATTCATTCCTAATTACAGGTAGAGACATATTGATGATCACTCTAGTAGAGGGTTACATAAATAAAGTGCTGCATTAATTAACCTTCACACATAAGCCTGCATGTTCACTAAACTGTAAGTGCAGGTGATGTCACATTGCAAGTCAGAGACTGCTATGAACTTCTCCGTCACATTTTTGCATTTCATGATGAAGACATGAGCAATGTCCACCAATTAATACAAATAATTAACTGAATCTAAGTGTGCAATGTACATAGAGAGACAATGCATTGTACAAGATATTTTTAAAAATGGCCCACCATACCAGCGCCATCATTGCAGAATACCTGAGAAATACAACCTAATCAATTAGGAAAACTTCATAAATAAAGAGGGGAGACGAGGCTGCATATCAGGACGAGGTGGAGAAGCTGTCGGAGTGATGCACAGTAAACAACCTGGCCCTGAACACCTCCAAGACCAAGGAGCTGGTCATAGACTTCAGGAGGAATAAAACGGACATCCTGCCCCTGGTCATCAGGTGTGACTGCGTGGAGAGGGCCTCTGACCTCCGCTTAATGGGAGTCCACCTGGATTACAACCTAACCTGGAGCACCAACACCACAACTACCATCAAGAAGGCACACCAGACACTGCACTTCTTGAGAATACTCAGGAACAACCACCTCTCACAGGAACTGCTGGTGTCCTTCTACCGGTGCTCTATTGGGAGCATCCTGACCTACTGCATCTGCGTGTGGTTCAGCAGCTGCACGGCCGCAGAGAGAACGGCGCTCTAGAGGGTCATAAAGACCGCCCAGAAGATCATCGGACGCCCCCCTCCCCTCCCTGGCTGACCTGTACAGCTCCCGCTGTCTCGGGAAAGCACAGAGCATCCTGAAAGAGACATTCCACCCCGGGCACTGCCACCTAGAACTACTACCCTCGGGCAGACGTTACAGGGTTCTAAAAGGGGGCACAAATAGACTAAAAAACAGTTTTTACCCAAACGCCATAGTAGCATTAAGTTAGCACAATGTGTCCGTCATGTCCTCATGTGTCATGTCTTGTTATTTTTCGGACTATAATGTGCAAAAATGTTGGACTGTGCAATATATCTGAAATGGCCTCTTGATAAGTGCAAGAATACTGAACTGTGAAAGACAATATTGTGCAATAACCTGCAACCTTACACCTCTCTCACTATATACAGTATATATATATATATATATATATATATATATATATATATATATATATATATATATATATATATATATATTTGTGTGTGTGTGTGTGCGCACGCATATATGTATGTATATATGTATATATCTACATATATGTATGTATATATGTATATATCTATATGTATATATCTACATATATATATATATATATATATATATATATATATATATATATATATATATTATATATATATAATGGTGTTAGTTTAATAAATTAACATTAGAATTTATTTGTAGATGTCTAAGTCACTCTTATGGGAAAATTAAATATTAATAATTACATATTATACACAGTGGATGTGTGTGTATATATGTGTATAATTATGTGTATGTATGTGCATGTATTTGTAAATATATGTATACAGCATATGTATAATATATATATATATGTATGTGTGTATATATGTATATGTATAAATATGTGTGGGCTTCACGGTGGCAGAGGGGTTAGTGTGTCTGCCTCACAATACGAAGTTCCTGCAGTCCTGGGTTCAAATCCAGGCTCGGGATCTTTCTGTGTGGAGTTTGCATGTTCTCCCCATGAAAGCGTGGGTTCCCTCCGGGTACTCCGGCTTCCTCCCACTTCCAAAGACATGCACCTGGGGATAGGTTGATTGGCAACACTAAAATTGGCCCGAGTGTGTGAATGTGAGTGTGAATGTTGTCCGTCTATCTGTGTTGGCCCTGCGATGAGGGAGTGACTTGTCCAGGGTGTACCCTGCCTTCCGCCCGATTGTAGCTGAGATAGGCGCCAGCGCCCCCCGCAACCCCGAAAGGGAATAAGCGGTAGAAAATGGATGGCTGGATATAAATATGTGTATTAATGTGTATATATATTTGTGTATGTATATGTATGTATGTGTGGCGAAGTTGGGAGAGCGGCCGTGCCAGCATTCTGAGGGTTGCTGGTTCAATCCCCACCTTCTACCATCCTATTCATATTTGTTGTGTCCTTGGGCAAGACACTTCACCCTTGCTCCTGATGTCGTGGTTAGCGCCTTGCATGGCAGCTCCCGCCATCAGTGTGTGAATGGGTGAATGTGGAAATACTGTCAAGGCGCTTTGGGCTCCTTAAAAAGGGGTAGAAAAGCGATATACCAGTACAACCATTTATGTGTACGTGGATGTATATGCATGTGTAAGGATATATGCATGTGTGTGTATATACATATGTATTTGTGTATGTACATGTATGTATATTTAAATATATGTATATATGTGTGTATATATGTCTATGTATATATGAGTAAATGTGTATATATGTGTATATATGTATGGATATATGCACGTGTGTGTATATACATATGTATTTGTGTATGTACATGTATGTATATTTAAATATATGTATATATGTGTGTATATATGTCTATGTATATATGAGTAAATGTGTATATATGTGTATATATGTATGGATATATGCACGTGTGTGGATATATACATCTTTTTTACTATTTATGTTACTATATTGTTGTGTATGCACCTTAGGGATCTGCTCCAATTTTGTTGTTCTTTAAACCTGTTCACTGTAATAATGACAATAAAACTCTATTCTATTCTAAAGTGTGCTGATTCAGTTATCGTATATTCTTTTAATGACCCCAGAACACCTCCTCACAAACTTTGTAAGTATAGAAATGCTAACAACACAACCAAGCAGGGCTCCATAGTCGACTGTTTGGTGCCGTTCCAAAAAAGTGAGACTGGACAACTATCTTTTTCTTAATGAGCATGTCAAACACTGAACACACAATCTGAACATATCAGGCAAATAGTGACAAAAGCATCATTTAACCAGGACTTGAAAAAAGGCTGCTTGAGAGTCAAAATTGTAATCATAGTTTAAATAGTATATAGAAGTGCAAAGGTGTACATTGTGAAATATGTATTTTATCACAACCTTGAATGTTACATTTCAATATTGTTAATGTGTGTACTTTGTTATGAATGTGTTGCTGAGGGACGTGAGATGTAAAATGAAATTATAGTCAGTGGCTGTAATCTCACATATTTACATGCCGCTTGTTGCCGGATATGTATTGTACCTTTTAAACAAACTAAATATAAATCCATATCTGACCTACCAGACAGCATTATTAATTGCAGGATTTTCAATATTAGAAAATATTAGATTTCACTATGTTAAAATAAAAGCTACATGAAAAGTGACTTATATGTTCCAAATGTATCTATTCAAAAATAACCAATATTGTAAAATGTTAAATTATAATATGATTAGTTGGAGGTAAAACATCATGTACAACTACAGTGAGTAAGTATACGTTTACTTTAGAACTTGCAAAACTATCAGATACAAAAACAAAGAAATAATGTTGAAATCTTGACTCACCAAAGTTGACATCTGTGAAAAGTTTCCTGCCATCTGCTTGGTCACATGTGGTGTATCAGCATCAGCTCCATCCACACTCACTAAACTTTGACTCATGGCTTGCATATTCTTCATGTCACTTTTTCTGGAGTCGCTGGTCCTGCACACCTCGTAATTGTACACGTGTTGGAGAGTCCCTGTCCCCAAAGTGTCTGAGTAGCGTGGTGGATAATATGGAATGACAGGGAGGTTGGAGTGGTACAGGACGCGAGACTGTCTCCACCTGTACACTTTGACTGATATGATGAGCAGCAAGCAGGTGATGAAGAGGAAGGAGACCACAGCCAAAGCCAAGACTAAGTAAAAAGTCAGCTTGTCATTGTACTCCTTGTCGTGCATGCTAAAGTCAGTGAACTCTGACAGCACTTCAGGGAAGCTGTCCGCCACCGCCACGTTAACAATGACTGTAGCTGAACGAGAGGGCTGCCCGTTGTCCTCCACTAGAACACTCAGTCTTTGTTTGACGCCATCTTTATCAGTGACTTGGCGGACAGTTCTTATTTCTCCATTGTGTAGGCCCACTTCAAACAGCGCCCTGTCTGTGGCTTTCTGCACTTTATAGGAGAGCCAGGCGTTCTGTCCAGAGTCCACATCCACAGCCACCACTTTAGTCACCAGATAGCCCACATCTGCTGAACGAGGCACCATTTCAGCCAACACCGAGCCGCCCGTCTGGACCGGGTACAGGACCTGGGGGGCGTTGTCGTTCTGGTCCTGGATCAGGATGCGGACGCTCACGTTGCTGCTGAGAGGAGGGGAGCCTCCATCCTGAGCTTTGACAATAAACACTAGTTCTTTAATTTGTTCATAGTCGAATGAGCGAACTGCACTAATGACTCCACTTTCTGCATTAACGGACACAAATTCAGCAACTGGAGTTCCTCCGATTTCACGCTCCTCCAACATGTAAGAAACACGAGCGTTCTGGTTTTCATCAGGGTCTTTAGCACTAACTTTTAGCACAGAAACACCTGGATGGTTATTTTCTGCAACACTTGCAGTATACAAGCTGACCGGGAACACAGGAGCATTGTCATTCACGTCTGAAACCTTCAAATTAAAAGTAGTTTTACTAGAGAGAGGAGGTGAGCCAGAATCTGATGCAACAACAGTGATGTTGTATTCTGGCACACTTTCACGATCTAAGTCAGCATCAGTCAATAATGCAAAATAATTTCTCACATTGGATTTAATTCTAAATGGAACGCGGCCCTCAATGGCACACCTGACGTGACCATTTTCTCCAGAATCTAGGTCTTTAACATTAATGATACCAATAGTGGTACCAGCTGGGGAGTCTTCTGACACAGGACTAGTGAAGGACATCACATTTATGACTGGAACATTATCATTTAAATCTGTTACTTCTATTTCCACTTTAGCAGAGTCAGCCAGTCCACCTTGATCTTTAGCTTCAACCATGAACTCTATTGTTTTCTCTTTTTCATAATTTATTTGTTTTGCTACAGTTATACATCCTGTTTCTTGGTCAATGTGAAATAAATCTGCTATTCCTGCTTTTGATTTTGAAAAAGAGTATGTGATTTTTGCATTTGATCCACTATCCGGGTCAGTTGCATTCACAGTTAGAACGTGAGTGCCTTTTACTGCATTTTCAATCACTTTAGCTTTATAAATTGTTTGATTAAACACAGGAACATTATCATTTGCATCTTGAATGATAATATTAATATTTACTGTACCTGATTTCTGTGGATTCCCACCATCCACAGCCACTAATTTTAAAGAGAGTCGGGGTTGTTCTTCTCTGTCTAATCCTTTCTGCAGCACCATTTCTGCATATTTACTACCTCCAGGACTGACGTGTTCCTTTAAAACAAAATGATCACTCGGAGTTAAAATGTAGCTCTGCAGACCGTTTTCGCCCACATCAGCATCATGTGCACTTTCCAAAACAAAACGGGAGCCAAGAGCAGCAGACTCGCTTATTTCAAATTGCAAATAATTATTTTCAAAAGTGGGGGCGTTGTCATTGACGTCCAACACTTCGATGGTCACAGGGTGCAATTCCATGGGGTTTTCCAGTAAAATCTCAAAGGTGAAGCTGCACGGCGTCACGTCTCCACAAAGCTGCTCTCGATCTATCCTCTCATGGACGACCAGAAGCCCTTTGTCCGTCCTCAGCTCCGTGTACTGGACGTTCTCCCCCGTCACGATGCGGGCACGCCCAGAACGGAGTCTTTTTACATCCAAACCGAGATCTTGGGCCACATTTCCGACAAGTGAGCCTTTTTTCATCTCCTCTGGGATTGAATAGCGGATCTGTGCCTCCGTTCCGTTTAGAATACAAGACAAAAAGACAAAGAGGCAGGCCGCCCGTCGCCAAAAACAACGCCATCTTCTTTCTCCACTGCAATTATCCTCTTTAGACTCCATGAGAAAAAGAAAAAAATAATAATAAAACTACCTAAACAATAAATACTTGGCTATTTTCAGCCAGAAGCATTGATCAGTGACGATGTTATTTAGGTCAGTTGGTAAATGTTGTTCATACGAGCTCTCTTCTATAAATGGCAGTGACAGAGAAGGGAGCTGCACTGCATCACTTGTAACTATCACATTCATTTTCGATGCAATAGCGTCCCTTAGAGGCTGAAATGTGAAATTGTTCCAGCTACAGCAAAATCATTAAGACAACAAATGTTCCTTCACACACTATGCGCTTTTTAATGTGGAAATATTCATTTAAAAAAACCGCAGGCCATACAAAGACAACTTTTCTGTTTTGTCTTTGGGATGTTTTATTTATACAAATATTTACACAATCAATACAACTGAGTGATGGATGCATAGTACAAGTAACCATGCTTATGAATGTAATACAACTAGTATAAGAAGCTTAGTACAAGATGACTTTTTTTTTCTCCTCAGCTGCCTTTCAGCACCATGGACAGAGCTACCAAGACACATCATTGTTCACTTTGTACCAAGCAATATAATAAGTACAAACAAAGTAGCCTTACAGTTTCATGTTATTATATATTATATTCTAATTAAATATACATCCTGGATAGGTCATCAGCAGATGCATTTATTTATAAAGCACTATCATGCTCACTTTCTCCTACTGTTAGTGGCCCTGAACAAAAACATCGGCAACTCATTTGACCTCCAAGAGTCATGAATTAAAACAACATATCCATTGTTAAACCCTGGTTTAGGAAACTGATGAATAGTTTTGCTCCACAAAACAAAATGAATGACATATAAATACAAAAGCAATAACAACATTGGAGAAGTCAACATAACCAAAAGAGGAGAGTCAAATTCAATATTGATGCATTTATTTGAGAATGACATCAATCTGAGGATCCACACAATATCTTATTTTGTCGGGTAGCAGAATAAAAGTAAATGTCCCTACAAAGGGGGGACTTGAAATGATAAAACAATAAGACAATAACCGTCTTCGAACATAAACTATGCGTCCTGCATTATACCAATATAATACACTCAAGGAAGGCCTAATGATTAAAAACATGACTATGTGTGCAGAATTGTTGATATAATTGTATCTCTTAAAAAAAACCTACAGTTTTGCTCATATTGCAAAATGTGTTATGTGTTGTCCATTTCCCACAGACTATTGACAATATTACAAATCATTTTCTTTCACTCGTATTTATTTGCAGAGTGAAGACATCAAGCAGTCGTGTTCACTCTTTTTAGATCATAGTTACAAATAGAGCACATTCTCTGGAGGTTTTGGCCTGATAACACGCACACATTGACACAAACAGGTTTAGATGGATAATAAAGGTAAACATATTCACCAGTGATTTGTTTGTTTGTAAGTAATGTGTGTGGATAGAAGGACAGTGCAGTTTCTGGGCCCCTAATAGACCACTGCAGGTTTCAACCAATGCAGCACCAGTTATTCCATTTCATGCAGAAAGAATACTGTAGTTGAACTACATTTCATACAACAGCAAGGAAAGGACACAAGTAGATATCCAGAGAACTGAGAATATTGTTCAAATTCTAACTTAGAAGTGGAAAAATAGAAGATTCAGAAAAAGGCCAACAACATTTGAAAGACAACTGCCACAAAACTGTTGGGGATGCAAAGAAAATGTAACGACCGGGTCGCATCGTGGTGCGGAATTCGTTCTCCCAGGAATGCAGACGGGCTTCGGACACAGCATGAAGGTGAGAACAAATGATTTATTTGGAAATAAATCAGACTTTAACAAATAAAAAAGGTGCTCATAGCACTCAAGGCAAAAAACTACAAGAGCTAGCATGGGAGCTAGAAGATAAAGAGTCTATCGTGGAAACTAGCAGGTAGCGAGCAGGAAACAGACATCCTCACTTGTTGTAAGAAAACAAACTAGGAAGCCAGCCCGAGTGAGGCCAGGGCAAGGACTAAATAGCCCTCCGATTAGTGCCTGGGAAGCAGGTGCACGTCCAGAGAAATAACCAGAGGCAGGTGTATGTGATTTGCCGTCATGGCAACTGAGACAAACAAAATCAAGAGGTGCTGAAAACACTAGTGGCTTAGACAACGTAAACAGAATATGATCCGGGTAGCGGATCATAACAGAAAAACCCACACATACCTTTAGTAAACATAAAGGCAGTTTTAAGAACTTCCAGCAACGCAGCCTGCTTACAATACTCAGCATACGGCAGAGAGGCAAGCCTTGAAACGACTGGAACAAACTTATTTGAAGAGATGAGATGGGACTAAAACTGACCACCGTGGCCAAAACCCTACAAGTCACATTTGTAGAAGAACCAACACAGATCAGACCATGTTTGTGGTGAAACTTGCAGGTGGTTTGGTAATGTTTTGGGAATGTGTAAGCTTCAAAGGCACAGTGGATTAGTCAAAACTGACGGCAAGATGAATGCCGCACGTTTCCAGAAAATGCTGAAGGGAAATGTTTACCCATCGCCATTGAAATGTTTGTTTTTCATTCATATTCTCAAAAATAGATAAATGATCACAAGTTCCACCAGGATCTGGTAAATTATGCGCACAGTTACAAAATAAAAAGTTATATATAATGTAGTTATTTTTCAACAGTATTCCTTCATAAACGAATGGGTTGTACTTGTACTTGTATAGCACTTTTCTACCTTCAAGGTACTCAAAGCGCTTTGACACTACTTCCACATTCACCCATTCACACACACATTCACACAGTACTTGTACATGTTTAGTAAATATTAAGAATTACTTCAAGATCCATGTTTGATTGAGCTGTAGTGAAAATGGGATGGAAATGATCCCTGTAAACTGTGACTAACATAAGTTTTGCTTTAATATTTCACAAAAATTAACTCACCAATATTCAGTCTTTGTTTTCGGAAAATGATAGCCCTACTGTTAAAATGGCTAGTAGGGAAAACACAAATGCATTTTCTTAGTTTTATGAGTCGATAGTTATGTCTGCCAAAAAACACTATTAAAATAGCATGGACAGTACTATGAACAGGATCTCTTTAAAACTATGTAGGATGTCATATGGAAAACAGACAAAGAATGGTAAAATATTGGACTCACCAAAGTTGACATCTGTGAAAAGTTTCCTGCCATCTGCTTGGTCACATGTGGTGTATCAGCATCAGCTCCATCCACACTCACTAAACTTTGACTCATGGCTTGCATATTCTTCATGTCACTTTTTCTGGAGTCGCTGGTCCTGCACACCTCGTAATTGTACACGTGTTGGAGAGTCCCTGTCCCCAAAGTATCTGAGTAACGTGGTGGATAATATGGAATGACAGGGAGGTTGGAGTGGTACAGGACGCGAGACTGTCTCCACCTGTACACTTTGACTGATATGATGAGCAGCAAGCAGGTGATGAAGAGGAAGGAGACCACAGCCAAAGCCAAGACTAAGTAAAAAGTCAGCTTGTCATTGTACTCCTTGTCGTGCATGCTAAAGTCAGTGAACTCTGACAGCACTTCAGGGAAGCTGTCCGCCACCGCCACGTTAACAATGACTGTAGCTGAACGAGAGGGCTGCCCGTTGTCCTCCACTAGAACACTCAGTCTTTGTTTGACGCCATCTTTATCAGTGACTTGGCGGACAGTTCTTATTTCTCCATTGTGTAGGCCCACTTCAAACAGCGCCCTGTCTGTGGCTTTCTGCACTTTATAGGAGAGCCAGGCGTTCTGTCCAGAGTCCACATCCACAGCCACCACTTTAGTCACCAGATAGCCCACATCTGCTGAACGAGGCACCATTTCAGCCAGCACCGAGCCGCCCGTCTGGACCGGGTACAGGACCTGGGGGGCGTTGTCGTTCTGGTCCTGGATCAGGATGCGGACGCTCACGTTGCTGCTGAGAGGAGGAGAACCTCCATCCTGAGCTCTGACCACCAAGTCCAGTTGTTTAATTTGCTCATAATCAAATGATCGAACAGAACTAATAACACCAGTTTCAGAATTTAAAGAAACATAAGTAGAAACGGGACTGCCACTTATCTGTGTGTCCTCTAAAAGATAAGATATTCTCGCATTTTGATTCCAATCAGCATCTCTAGCAGTGACAGCAAATATGGAAATGCCAGGAGAATTATTCTCTGAGACATAAGCAGAATAAATATTTTTATCAAATAATGGTGCATTGTCATTAATGTCTGAGATTCTAAGATGTAACTTTGTAGAGGTAGAAAGAGGGGGCGTTCCAAGATCAGTGGCTGTTATTGTTATGTTATATTCTGACACGGACTCTCTATCAAAGTACTGATCTGATATTAAATTGTAATAATTTGTTAATGAGTTCTCCAACTTAAAAGGTATTTTTCCATCTATTGAACATGTTATTTGTCCATTTCTCTCAGAATCTGCATCTTTTATGTTAAGAATTGCTATTGTTGTACCAGGAGGCGAATCTTCAGACAGAGGACTTGAAAATGACATTATATTAATAATTGGAGCATTGTCGTTTACATCAATTACATCAAATATAATTTTACTTGTTCCAGTAAGCCCACCTTGATCCTTTGCTTCCACCCTCACTTCATATTTTCTGTCCTTTTCATAATCAAGTTGACCAGACACATAAATTGTGCCTGCTTTTTCATCAACATTAAATATATCTGCTGCACTTCCTTTCATTTTCGACAAACTATAGGTAATTAGTCCATAAAAACCACTGTCAGCATCTGTAGCATTTACAGTAATTATACTAGTTCCTTTCACTGCATTTTCTACAACAGCTGCTTTATATTCTGATTGGTTGAATATGGGTTCGTTGTCATTAGCATCTAAAACGTTTATTTCTATATTTACTGTACCAGATCTCTGTGGTGTTCCTCCATCCACTGCAATTAATTTTAAAGACAAACGAGGACGTTGCTCTCTGTCTAAAGGCTTCTGGAGCACCATTTCAACATATTTGCTGCCATCTGGATTTGCATGCTGATTCAGAATAAAATGATCATTTGGTGACACAATGTAATTCTGTAATGCATTTTGTCCTACATCTTCATCCTCTGCACTCTGCAAAGGAAAGCGCACTCCCACTGCAGCTGATTCACTTATTTCAAATATGAGAGCCTCATCTTTATTTGCAAAGATGGGAGCATGATCATTTATATCCAAAACCTCGACAATGATTCTGTGCAATTCTAACGGGTTTTCTAAAATGACCTCAAAGCTGAAGCTACATGGCGTCACATCTCCACAAAGCTGCTCCCGGTCTATTCTGTCATTGACGACGAGAAGCCCTTTGTCTGTCTTCAGCTCGGTGTACTGGATGTTTTCGCCCGTCACGATGCGGGCCCGCCCTGAACGCAGCCTTTTCACATCCAAGCCGAGATCTTGCGCCACATTACCGATCACCGAGCCTTTCTTCATCTCCTCTGGGATAGAATAACGAATCTGACCACCTACCGTGGAGACCAAATAAAAGATGCAAATGAGAAGTCCCAATTGCTGTCGTGGGCCAGAAAACCATCGCCAAATCCATCGTGCGTCGGCGACGCATTTACGAGGTGCCATTTTCCAATAGAAAGATCAGGTATTCCGTGATTCAAACTGCAAATTTTCCTCTAAAATATCCCGTCATTGTCCATCCAAAACGAATTAAAAGAACAAAAAAGGTCTTGATAGTTGTTGACGCAACTGCATCCTCAACCTCAAATGAACACAGCGAGGCTGCTTCATGACATAGTCAGTGATGGTCTGAATGGAAGGAAATTCAAATGCTGACCAAGAGCGTCCCTTAGAGTCGAAATGGTGAACTTCACATCTATTTTCTACCACTTTACAACAATATTACTCAACAGTTTCACATACAATGCATGATCAGTCTAAAACACTGTTCTTTATGTTTTCAGATTAATGTAAAAAAAAGAGTTCAGCCTATTCATTTTATACAAATAAATAATTGGTTGACAATAGACAAAGACAATATATTGAGCAATATCAAAACAACACTACTAAATGCATTATTTATTATTTAACATTAATTTCCTTAATTGTTTTATGTCCCTATAACTTCATATTATGTACTTTTTTCAGATCTACTTCATGTTCAGTCCCTATTTTAAAATATGTTTCCTGTTAAATATCGTTGATTTGCTATGGTGGAATAAAATACAAAGTCAGCATGGAACATAATCATCATTGTCCTATAGCAGGTGTCTTCAACGTCTGTCGGGCCAAGGACCTCCAAACTAAAGTTGCTATTGAGTTTATGGGGCAGGGGTGTCAAACTCAAATACAGATTGGGCCAAAATTTTAAACGGAACAAAGCCGCGGGCCAAGGTTGAACAGATTAACCTTTTAATCGGGACCCAAACAAGTTTTGCATTAAATATTGAACAAGCAAGGCTTATATAACTTTAGTGACATGCAAAATCCAGTTTCAAATAATAATAATAATAATAATTAAAAGAATATCAATGGCATATCAAATACAATTTAAATACAAATTGTCTTTTTTTGTATTTGCAATCTTCAGAGGGAAATATCACATTTTTTCCACAGGCTAATGATAAATTTGAAAATAAAATAACACTAATGAATGAACCAAATATTGAAGCCTTGAAGTAGCAAGAGAAAATGCTTGAATAAGTTGTTAATTATTGGTCAGTTTGCTGGAAGTTTCCCGGAAGAGTTAATGCTGCAAGGGTTTTCTGGGTATTTGTTGTGTTGTGGTTACGGTGCGGATGTTCACCTGAAATATGTTTGTCATTCTTGTTTGGTGTGGGTTCACAGTGTGGCGCATATTTGTAACAGTGCTAAAGTTGTTTATACGGCCACCCTCAGTGTGACCTGTATGGCTGTTGACCAAGTATGCCTTGCATTTACTTGTGTGTGTGTGTGTAAAAGCCACAAATATTATGTGATACACTGTTAGTATGGAGGAAAAGCGGACGTGACGACAGGCTGTAGAGAACGCTAAAGGCAGTGCCTTAAATGCACGCCCCCAATATTGTTGTCCAGGTGGAAATCGGTAGAAATTCGGGACAATGGTTGCCCCGGGGGATTTTTAGGAGGGGCACTGAACTTCGGGAGTCTATCGGGAAAATTAGGAGTGTTGGCAAGTATGAGTATTAGCGGTGAATGCGGTGTTACAGCGGCACCGACGCTGTATAACACCGACGGGCCAGCTCTAATGCTAAATTGATATTGCCTCAAGGGCCAAATTAAATTACACGGCGGGCCAAATTTGGCCGGCGGGCCAGAGTTTGACACCCATGGCATGGGGGATCTTACTCAAATATCTTGAATATATGTTTAACATAAAACTAGCCTTAGAGGCGCCTTGCTTTGGTGCAATATTTAACTGTTTTGAACTCCTTGGAGGTTATGAATGATGATGTAAGCCATATTTTGTTTTATAATACGATCTTATACCTTAAATATTCATAACGATTCTGATTCTGTTTCTGATTCTGTGTTAACTCAAAAGTCACTCACAGTGTAAACAAAATGCATGAGAGACATTTAAATGACAAAAATAAAGACAATAAATACAATTATTATATGAAAAATAAGAACAAGGGAAAAACTCTATTCGTGAGATAGCTTTTTGAGACAATTGTTTACATCTAGTTCTCCTACCTCACCGTCACATCACACATTGCATTTGTCAAACGCTCCAAAGCCAACCACATTAGCTCCACAATCCACTGTAAGATCCTGCCTGCATGCATTGTAATAAATATTGCTATATTGTATTATTGTATTACATAATGAATTATACAGACACAATAAAGAAATACGAATGATTTTTGTTACGCTTCCTTGTGTCGTTCTCCATTCCCTATTGTTGTTTTCTCAGGCATTTTTAAATCTTAACAGGTTGTGTCAGATCAGGAAAGATGAACTCTTCTTCTCCGATATACCAGATTTTGCAACAGCACTAAATCAATGACCATTCATAGCTTTCATGAACACAAGCATTATGGAAAAAACATGTTGCCTATTAGAACCCACCGTGGCCTTAAAAGGGGCAAGTGGTAGAAATGGATGGATGGATCCTAACTGATTCATAATACCGACAAACTTGCAACATTTGTGAGTAAATAGATATGCTCAATATCTCACAGATTTTCCGGGAAATAAAGAGCAGGCCAGTTACGCGCTTTAAGATATCACCAGTGGGAACACTGTTGTTCCCTTTGCAGACCACAACATTGCTGAGCATGGAGAGTAGTAATAAACAGACTATCTTTGAATCAATGGAAGTTGTCAAATGGAAAACAGACAAAGAATGGTAAAATATTTAACTCACCAAAGTTGACATCTGTGAAAAGTTTCCTGCCATCTGCTTGGTCACATGTGGTGTATCAGCATCAGCTCCATCCACACTCACTAAACTTTGACTCATGGCTTGCATATTCTTCATGTCACTTTTTCTGGAGTCGCTGGTCCTGCACACCTCGTAATTGTACACGTGTTGGAGAGTCCCTGTCCCCAAAGTGTCTGAGTAACGTGGTGGATAATATGGAATGACAGGGAGGTTGGAGTGGTACAGGACGCGAGACTGTCTCCACCTGTACACTTTGACTGATATGATGAGCAGCAAGCAGGTGATGAAGAGGAAGGAGACCACAGCCAAAGCCAAGACTAAGTAAAAAGTCAGCTTGTCATTGTACTCCTTGTCGTGCATGCTAAAGTCAGTGAACTCTGACAGCACTTCAGGGAAGCTGTCCGCCACCGCCACGTTAACAATGACTGTAGCTGAACGAGAGGGCTGCCCGTTGTCCTCCACTAGAACACTCAGTCTTTGTTTGACGCCATCTTTATCAGTGACTTGGCGGACAGTTCTTATTTCTCCATTGTGTAGGCCCACTTCAAACAGCGCCCTGTCTGTGGCTTTCTGCACTTTATAGGAGAGCCAGGCGTTCTGTCCAGAGTCCACATCCACAGCCACCACTTTAGTCACCAGATAGCCCACATCTGCTGAACGAGGCACCATTTCAGCCAGCACCGAGCCGCCCGTCTGGACCGGGTACAGGACCTGGGGGGCGTTGTCGTTCTGGTCCTGGATCAGGATGCGGACGCTCACGTTGCTGCTGAGAGGAGGGGAGCCTCCATCCTGAGCTCTGACCACCAAGTCCAGTTGTTTAATTTGCTCATAATCAAATGATCGAACAGAACTAATAACTCCAGTTTCAGAATTTAAAGAAACATAAGAAGAAACAGGACTGCCACTTATCTGTGTGTCCTCTAAAAGATAAGATATTCTCGCGTTTTGATTCCAATCAGCATCTCTAGCAGTGACAGCAAATATGGAAATACCAGGAGAATTATTCTCAGACACATAAGCAGAATAAATGTTTTTATCAAATAATGGTGCATTGTCATTAATATCCGAGATTCTAAGATGCAACTTTGTAGAGGTAGAAAGAGGAGGCGTTCCAAGATCAGTGGCTGTTATTGTTATGTTATATTCTGGGACAGACTCTCTATCAAAGAACTGCTCTGATATCAAATTGTAATAATTTGTTAAAGAGTTCTCCAATTTAAAAGGTAGATTTCCATTAATGGAACATGTTATTTGTCCATTTCTTTCAGAATCTGCATCTTTTATGTTTAGAATTGCAATTGTTGTACCAAGAGGTGAATCTTCAGACAGAGGACTTGAAAAGGACATTATATTAATAACTGGAGCATTGTCATTTACATCAATTACATCAAATATAATTTTACTTGTTCCAGTAAACCCACCTTGATCCTTTGCTTCCACCCTCACTTCATATTTTCTGTCCTTTTCATAATCAAGTTGACCAGATACATAAATTGTGCCTGTTTTTTCATCAATATTAAATTTATCTGCTGCACTTCCTTTCATTTTAGACAAACTATATGTGATGAGTCCATTTGAACCACTGTCAGCATCTGTAGCATTTACAGTAATTATACTAGTTCCTTTCACTGCATTTTCCATAACAGCTGCTTTATATTCTGATTGGTTAAACACAGGTCGGTTGTCATTTGCATCTAGCACATGTATTTCTATATTTACTGTACCAGATCTTTGTGGTGTTCCTCCATCCACTGCAATTAATTTTAAAGACAAACGGGGACGTTGCTCTCTGTCTAAAGGCTTCTGGAGCACCATTTCAACATATTTGCTGCCATCTGGATTTGCATGCTGATTCAGAATGAAATGATCGTTTGGTGACAAAATGTAATTCTGTAATGCGTTTTGTCCTACATCTTCATCCTCCGCACTCTGCAGAGGAAACTGCACTCCATGTGCGGTAGATTCACTTATTTCAAATATGAGAGCTTTATCATTATTTGCAAAGATGGGAGCATGATCATTTATATCCAAAACCTCGACAATGATTTTGTGCAATTCTAACGGGTTTTCTAAAATGACCTCAAAGCTGAAGCTACATGGCGTCACATCTCCACAAAGCTGCTCCCGGTCTATTCTGTCATTGACGACGAGAAGCCCTTTGTCTGTCTTCAGCTCGGTGTACTGGATGTTTTCGCCCGTCACGATGCGGGCCCGCCCTGAACGCAGCCTTTTCACATCCAAGCCGAGATCTTGCGCCACATTACCGATCACTGAGCCTTTTTTCATTTCTTCCGGGATAGAATAACGAATCTGACCACTTACCGTGGAGACCAAATAAAAGATGCAAATGAGAAGTCCCAATTGCTGTCGTGGGCCAGAAAACCATCGCCAAATCCATCGTGCGCCGGCGACGCATTTACGAGGTGCCATTTTCCAATAGAAAGATCAGGTATTCCGTGATTCAAACTGCAAATTTTCCTCTAAAATATCCCGTCATTGTCCATCCAAAATGACTTAAGAGAACAAAAAAGGTCTTGATAGTTGTTGACGCAACTGCATCCTCAACCTCAAATGAACACAGTGAGGCTGCTTCATGACATAGTCAGTGATGGTCTGAATGGAAGGAAATTCAAATGCTGACCAAGAGCGTCCCTTAGAGTCGAAATGGTGAACTTCACATCTATTTTCTACCACTGTACAACAACAGTTTTACCTACAATGCATGATCAGTCTAAAACACTGTTCTTCATGTTTTCAGATTAATGCAAAAATACGAGTTCAGCCTATTAATTTTATACGGATAAAAAAATGGTTGTCATAAGACAAAGACAGTATATTTAATAATATCAAAACAACATTATTAAATGCATTAATTATCATGCAACATTAATTTCCAAAATTGTTTTATGTTCCTATAACTTGATATTATGTATTTTTTTCAAATGTAGTTCATGTTGAGTCCCTATTTTAAAATATGTATCCTGTAAAATATTGTTGATTTGCTATGGTGGAATAAAATACAAAGTCTGCATGGAACATAATCATCATTGTCCTATAGCAGGTGTCTTCAACGTCTGTCGGGCCAAGTACCTCCAAACTAAAGTTGCTATTGAGTGCATGGGGCAGGGGTGTGAAACTCAAATACAGAGTGGGCCAAAATTTTAAACTGAACAAACCCGCGGGCCAAGGTTGAACAAATTAACCTTTTAATCGGGACCCAAACAAGTTTTGCATTAAATATTGAACAAGCAAGGCTTATATAACTTTAGTGACATGCAAAATCCAGTTTCAAATAATAATAATAATAATAATTAAAAGAATATCAATGGCATATCAAATACAATTTAAATACAAATTGTCTTTTTTTGTATTTGCAATCTTCAGAGGGAAATATCACATTTTTTTCCACAGGCTAATAATAAATTTGAAAATAAAATAACACTATTGAATGAACCAAACATTGAAGCCTTGAAGTAGCAAGAGAAAATGCTTTAATAAGTTGTTAATTATTGGTCAGTTTGCTGGAAGTTTCCCGGAAGAGTTAATGCTGCAAGGGTTTCTGGGTATTTGTTGTGTTGTGTTACGGTGCGGATGTTCACCTGGAATGTGTTTGTCATTCTTGTTTGGTGTGGGTTCACAGTGTGGCCCATATTTGTAACAGTGCTAAAGTTGTTTACACGGCCACCCTCAGTGTGACCTGTATGGCTGTTGACCAAGTATGCCTTGCATTTACTTGTGTGTGTGTGTGTGTGTGTGTGTGTAAAAGCCACAAATATTATGTGACACGCTGTTAGTATGGAGGAAAAGCGGACGTGACGACAGGTTGTAGAGAACGCTAAAGGCAGTGCCTTAAATGCACGCCCCCAATATTGTTGTCCAGGTGGAAATCGGTGGAAATTCGGGACAATGGTTGCCCCGGGAGATTTTTAGGAGGGGCACAGAACTTCGGGAGTCTATCGGAAGAATTAGGAGGGTTGGCAAGTATGAGTATTAGCGGTGAATGCGGTGTTACAGTAGCACCGACGCTGTATAACACCGGCGGGCCAGCTCTAATGCTAAATTGATATTGCCTCATGGGCCAAATTAAATTAAACGGCAGGCCAAATTTGGCCCGCGGGCCAGAGTTTGACACCCATGGCATGGGGGATCTTACTCAAATATCTTGAATATATGTTTAACATAAAACTGGCCTTAGAGGCGCCTTGCTTTGGTGCAATATTTAACTGTTTCGAACTCCTTGGAGGTTATGAATGATGATGTAAACCATGTTTTGTTTTATAATACGATCTTATACCTTAAATATTCATAACAATTCTGATTCTGTTTCTGATTCTGTGTTAACTCAAAAGTCACTCACAGTGTAAACAAAATGCATGAGGGACATTTAAATGACAAAAAAAATGACAATAAATACAATTATTATATGAAAAATAAGAACAATGGAAAAACTATATTTGTGAGATAGCTCTTTGAGACAATTGTTTACATCCAGTTTTCCTTCCTCACCGTCACATCACACATTGCATTTGTCAAACGCTCCAAAGCCAACCACATTAGCTTCACAATCCAACATCCTGCCTGCATGCATTGTAATAAATATTGCTATATTGTATTATTGTATTACATAATGAATTATACAGACACAATAAATAAATACGAATGATTTTTGTTACGCTTCCTTGTGTCGTTCTTCATTCCCTATTGTTGTTTTCTCAGGCAATTTTAAATCTTAACAGGTTGTGTCAGATCAGGAAAGATGAACTCTTCTTCTCCGATATACCAGATTTTGCAACAGCACTAAATCAATGACCATTCATAGCTTTCATGAACACAAACATTATGGAAAAACATGTTGCCTATTAGAACCCACCGCGGCCTTAAAAGGGCCAAGTGGTAGAAATGGATGGAAGGATCCTAACTGATTCATAATACCGACAAACTTGCAACGTTTGTGAGTAAATAGATATGCTCAATATCTCACAGATTTTCCGGGAAATAAAGAGCAGGCCAGTTACGCTCTTTAAGATATCACCAGTTGGAACACTGTTGTTCCCTATGCAGACCACAACATTGCTGAGCATGGAGAGTAGTAATAAGCAGACTATCTTTAAATCAATGGAAGTTGTCAAATGGAAAACAGACAAAGAATGGTAAAATATTTAACTCACCAAAGTTGACATCTGTGAAAAGTTTCCTGCCATCTGCTTGGTCACATGTGGTGTATCAGCATCAGCTCCATCCACACTCACTAAACTTTGACTCATGGCTTGCATATTCTTCATGTCACTTTTTCTGGAGTCGCTGGTCCTGCACACCTCGTAATTGTACACGTGTTGGAGAGTCCCTGTCCCCAAAGTGTCTGAGTAACGTGGTGGATAATATGGAATGACAGGGAGGTTGGAGTGGTACAGGACGCGAGACTGTCTCCACCTGTACACTTTGACTGATATGATGAGCAGCAAGCAGGTGATGAAGAGGAAGGAGACCACAGCCAAAGCCAAGACTAAGTAAAAAGTCAGCTTGTCATTGTACTCCTTGTCGTGCATGCTAAAGTCAGTGAACTCTGACAGCACTTCAGGGAAGCTGTCCGCCACCGCCACGTTAACAATGACTGTAGCTGAACGAGAGGGCTGCCCGTTGTCCTCCACTAGAACACTCAGTCTTTGTTTGACGCCATCTTTATCAGTGACTTGGCGGACAGTTCTTATTTCTCCATTGTGTAGGCCCACTTCAAACAGCGCCCTGTCTGTGGCTTTCTGCACTTTATAGGAGAGCCAGGCGTTCTGTCCAGAGTCCACATCCACAGCCACCACTTTAGTCACCAGATAGCCCACATCTGCTGAACGAGGCACCATTTCAGCCAGCACCGAGCCGCCCGTCTGGACCGGGTACAGGACCTGGGGGGCGTTGTCGTTCTGGTCCTGGATCAGGATGCGGGCGCTCACGTTGCTGCTGAGAGGAGGAGAACCTCCATCCTGAGCTCTGACCACCAAGTCCAGTTGTTTAATTTGCTCATAATCAAATGATCGAACAGAACTAATAACTCCAGTTTCAGAATTTAAAGAAACATAAGTAGAAACAGGACTGCCACTTATCTGTGTGTCCTCTAAAAGATAAGATATTCTCGCGTTTTGATTCCAATCAGCATCTCTAGCAGTGACAGCAAATATGGAAATGCCAGGAGAATTATTCTCTGAGACATAAGCGGAATAAATGTTTTTATCAAATAATGGTGCATTGTCATTAATGTCTGAGATTCTAAGATGTAACTTTGTAGAGGTAGAAAGAGGGGGCGTTCCAAGATCAGTGGCTGTTATTGTTATGTTATATTCTGGGACAGACTCTCTATCAAAGTATTGATCTGAGATCAAATTGTAATAATTTGTTAATGAGTTCTCCAATTTAAAAGGCAGTTTTCCATCTATTGAACATGTAATTTGTCCATTTCTCTCAGAATCTGCATCTTTTATGTTTAGAACTGCTATTGTTGTGCCAGGTGGTGAGTCTTCAGACAGAGGACTTGAAAATGACATTATATTAATAATTGGAGCATTGTCATTTACATCAATTACATCAAATATAATTTTACTTGTTCCAGTAAGCCCACCTTGATCCTTTGCTTCCACCCTCACTTCATATTTTCTGTCCTTTTCATAATCTATTTGACCAGATACATAAATTGTTCCTGTTTTTTCATCAATATTAAATATATCTGCTGCACTTTCTTTCTTTTTGGATAAACTATATGTGATGAGTCCATAAGAACCACTGTCAGCATCTGTAGCATTTACAGTAATTATACTAGTTCCTTTCACTGCATTTTCCATAACAGCTGTTTTATATTCTGATTGGTTAAATATGGGTTCGTTGTCATTTGCATCTAAAACGTTTATTTCTATATTTACTGTACCAGACCTCTGTGGTGTTC
The DNA here is from genome assembly GCF_033978795.1 of Nerophis ophidion. Lineage (NCBI taxonomy): Eukaryota > Metazoa > Chordata > Actinopteri > Syngnathiformes > Syngnathidae > Nerophis > Nerophis ophidion. The sequence goes on from NC_084615.1 coordinate 7,288,824, forward strand.
CTCCATCCACTGCAATTAATTTTAAAGACAAACGGGGACGTTGCTCTCTGTCTAAAGGCTTCTGGAGCACCATTTCAACATATTTGCTGCCATCTGGATTTGCATGCTGATTCAGAATAAAATGATCGTTAGGTGACAAAATGTAATTCTGTAATGCGTTTTGTCCTACATCTTCATCCTCTGCACTTTTCAGAGGAAAGCGCACTCCCACTGCAGCCGATTCACTTATTTCAAATATGAGAGCCTCATCTTTATTTGCAAAGATGGGAGCATGATCATTTATATCCAAAACTTCAACAATGATTCTGTGCAATTCAATGGGGTTTTCTAAAATGACCTCAAAGCTGAAGCTACATGGCGTCACATCTCCACAAAGCTGCTCCCGGTCTATTCTGTCATTGACGACGAGAAGCCCTTTGTCTGTCTTCAGCTCGGTGTACTGGATGTTTTCGCCCGTCACGATGCGGGCCCGCCCTGAACGCAGCCTTTTCACATCCAAGCCGAGATCTTGCGCCACATTACCGATCACCGAGCCTTTCTTTGTCTCTTCAGGAATAGAATAACGAATCTGACCACTTACCGTGGTGACCAAATAAAGGATGCAAAAAATAAGTCCCATTTGGTGTCGTGGGCCAGAAAACAATCCCCAAATCCATCGTGCGCCAGCGACGCATTTTCGAGGTGCCATTTTGCAATAACTAGACTTCTATCCAGTAAGTCAAACAAAATATTTTCTTGTAAAATATCCGTTCATTATAGATCCAACAACGACTTAAAATGGACACAAACGTGCGGGTAATGCGTCCTCAACCTCAAATGAACACAGCGAGGCTGCTTCATTACGTAGTCAGGGATGGACTGAATGGAACCACAATCAAATGCTGACCAAGAGCGTCCCTTAGAGTCGAAATGGTGAATTTCACATTTATATTCAACAACTGCACAATAAATATCACTGAACATGTTCAAATTAAATACATTATCAGTCAAAATCAATGTTCTTCATATTTTCAGATGCATGGTAAATTAAGAGCTCACAACACAATCCAATCCACTCTATTTATATAGCACATTTAAACAACAAGAACGTTTCCAAAGTGCTGCACAACCATGTTAAAAACGATATAAAAAAACAATATTATGCTCCACCAATGACTGAATAAAAACCAAAAATAGATAAATATAAAACCAATATAAAAACAATAATAAAATACTATAATAATTATTTTGTTTGAAAAGGAGGTGTTTTAATGGTATCAAAACACAATTACCATATGTTATCTTATTGTTGTTAATACAATTATGCTGTTCGAACAGTTTATAAGCCTATACCAAACTTCATGTCATGTTTTTTTCCCCTCCAGATTTTAGTTAGTCTTTCTTTAAAAATATAATACTATACACAAATAAATATAAATGTGTGTGTCAATTTGCAACAGCAAGTGAGTAAAATATACAAAGTATAAATTAAATATGATAAATATCTTCTAAGATAGGTCCGCTTAAATGTCGATATGCTGACACAATATGCAGCAGCAATACAAAATTACAACACTCTTTAAATCAATGAAATGTATCATATGACAGAACAAAAATAAATGTAAAATATTTGACTCACCAAAGTTGACATCAGTGAAAAGTTTCCTGCCATCTGCTTGGTCACATGTGGTGTATCAGCATCAGCTCCATCCACACTCACTAAACTTTGACTCATGGCTTGCATATTCTTCATGTCACTTTTTCTGGAGTCGCTGGTCCTGCACACCTCGTAATTGTACACGTGTTGGAGAGTCCCTGTCCCCAAAGTGTCTGAGTAACGTGGTGGATAATATGGAATGACAGGGAGGTTGGAGTGGTACAGGACGCGAGACTGTCTCCACCTGTACACTTTGACTGATATGATGAGCAGCAAGCAGGTGATGAAGAGGAAGGAGACCACAGCCAAAGCCAAGACTAAGTAAAAAGTCAGCTTGTCATTGTACTCCTTGTCGTGCATGCTAAAGTCAGTGAACTCTGACAGCACTTCAGGGAAGCTGTCCGCCACCGCCACGTTAACAATGACTGTAGCTGAACGAGAGGGCTGCCCGTTGTCCTCCACTAGAACACTCAGTCTTTGTTTGACGCCATCTTTATCAGTGACTTGGCGGACAGTTCTTATTTCTCCATTGTGTAGGCCCACTTCAAACAGCGCCCTGTCTGTGGCTTTCTGCACTTTATAGGAGAGCCAGGCGTTCTGTCCAGAGTCCACATCCACAGCCACCACTTTAGTCACCAGATAGCCCACATCTGCTGAACGAGGCACCATTTCAGCCAGCACCGAGCCGCCCGTCTGGACCGGGTACAGGACCTGGGGGGCGTTGTCGTTCTGGTCCTGGATCAGGATGCGGACGCTCACGTTGCTGCTGAGAGGAGGAGAACCTCCATCCTGAGCTCTGACCACCAAGTCCAGTTGTTTAATTTGTTCATAATCAAATGATCGAACAGAACTAATAACGCCAGTTTCAGAATTTAGAGAAACATAAGTAGAAACGGGACTGCCACTTATCTGTGTGTCCTCTAAAAGATAAGATATTCTCGCGTTTTGATTCCAATCAGCATCTCTGGCAGTGACAGCAAATATGGAAATGCCAGGAGAATTATTCTCAGACACATAAGCAGAATAAATGTTTTTATCAAATAATGGTGCATTGTCATTAATGTCTGAGATTCTAAGATGTAACTTTGTAGAGGTAGAAAGAGGGGGCGTTCCAAGATCAGTGGCTGTTATGGTTATGTTATATTCTGACACAGACTCTCTATCAAAGTACTGATCTGATATTAAATTGTAATAATTTGTTAATGATTTCTCCAATTTAAAAGGTAGTTTTCCATCTATTGAACATGTTATTTGTCCATTTTTGTCAGAATCAGCATCTTGTATGTTTAGAACTGCTATTGTTGTACCAGGAAGTGAATCTTCAGACAGAGGACTTGAAAATGACATTACATTAATAACTGGAGCATTGTCATTTACATCAATTACATCAAATATAATCTTACTGGTACCTATTCGCCCACCTTGATCCTTTGCTTCCACCCTCACTTCATATTTTCTGTCCTTTTCATAATCTATTTGACCGGACACAAAAACTGTGCCTGTTTTTTCATCAATATTAAATATTTGTGCTGCACTTCCTTTCTTTTTGGATAAACTATATGTGATGAGTCCATTTGAACCACTGTCAGCATCTGTAGCATTTACAGTAATTATACTAGTTCCTTTCACTGCATTTTCCACAACAGCAGTCTTATATGTTGATTGATTGAATATGGGTTCATTGTCATTTGCATCTAACACATTTATTTCTATATTTACTGTACCAGACCTCTGTGGTGTTCCTCCATCCACTGCAATTAATTTTAAAGACAAACGGGGACGTTGCTCTCTGTCTAAAGGCTTCTGGAGCACCATTTCAACATATTTGCTGCCATCTGGATTTGCATGCTGATTCAGAATAAAATTATCATTTGGTGACAAAATGTAATTCTGTAATGCGTTTTGTCCTACATCGTCATCCTCTGCACTCTGCAAAGGAAAGCGCACTCCCACTGCAGCTGATTCACTTATTTCAAATAAGAGAGCCTCATCTTTATTTGCAAAGATGGGAGCATGGTCGTTTATATCCAAAACCTCGACAATGATTCTGTGCAATTCAATGGGGTTTTCTAAAATGACCTCAAAGCTGAAGCTACATGGCGTCACATCTCCACAAAGCTGCTCCCGGTCTATTCTGTCATTGACGACGAGAAGCCCTTTGTCTGTCTTCAGCTCGGTGTACTGGATGTTTCCTCTCGTCACGATGCGGGCCCGCCCTGAACGCAGCCTTTTCACATCCAAGCCGAGATCTTGCGCCACATTACCGATCACCGAGCCTTTCTTCATCTCTTCTGGGATAGAATAACGAATCTGACCACTTACCGTGGTGACAAAATAAAGGATGCAAAGAAGTAGTCCCATTCGGTGTCGTGGTCCAGACAACAATCGCCCAATCCATCGTGCGTCAGCGACGCATTTTCGAGGAGCCATTTTACAAAAAAAATATATATATATGTATATATGTGTATCCACTAAATCAAACGACAAATATTATTTTCAATCATCAATTCTCTCTAGATATAAAAAAACGACTTCAATTCACCAAAAACGTGTTGTTCACTCTAATGCGTCCTAAACCTCAAATGAACACACAGCGAATCTGCTCACATAGTCAGTGATGGACTGAAGGAAAGGAAATCCAAACGCGGACTAAGAGCGTCCCTTAGAGTCGAAAGGGTGAATTTCACCTTTTCTACCACAGCACAATAACATTCAACATTTTTCACCAAATACCAGCACAAAACAATATTCTTCATATTTTAAAAATAAATGCAAAGTAAACAGATCACACCATAAATGTAATAATTCTCAGTGATGTGGAACATAAAGCCAATGCAATGCAACTAAAACAGGATACCAGAATAAATTGGAAGAGGCTGAATGAATTTTGTACATTTATTTGACTTAAATCATAACCGACAATTTATTAAATTAGTTAATTAAAAGTAATTTAACTGTAGTTCACAAATTAAACACATGCTATTATAAGATAATTCAATACAATAAAAACACAAAAAATACAAAAGCTGCAAAAGTCAAGCATCGAACAACACCGGATAATAATTGGATCTATTGCACTAACCCAGTTGGTACAACGTTTCATTGTTTAATAAATACAAAGTAGTGGGATAAAAAAAAACATTTGCGGGTTAAAATGATGCACAGGAACCAATCACTGCAGGGCTAATTGTTACAGTCGATTTCTACTGTAGTTTAAGTTTTGTAGTGTCAGTTTTTGTTTGCATTTACATCAAAGATGACTGAATATGTGTCGAAGCTCAGGATTTGGGGTTCAGGTTCTTCAGTCGGCCGTGATTTGAAACGGAATCCAGTCGGAGAGAGGTTGCGTCATCACGCTCTGCCTTTGGCCAGTGCGTCTAACCCTGAACTCTGACTGGCAGGTTCCTCAAGTTCCAAAAACTATTTGTAAAAACCTGACAAAGGACGTATTTTAAAAAGGATCAAACACACAATTGCAAAGGGCATTGTTTTTGATTTTATTATACTTTTTTGGGATCTTTCTGTGTGGAGTTTGCATGTTCTCCCCGTGAATGCGTGGGTTCCCTCCGGGTACTCCGGCTTCCTCCCACTTCCAAAGACATGCACCTGGGGATAGGTTGATTGGCAACACTAAATGGTCCCTAGTGTGTGAATGTGAGTGTGAATGTTGTCTGTCTATCTGTGTTGGCCCTGCGATGAGGTGGCGACTTGTCCAGGGTGTACCCTGCCTTCCGCCCGATTGTAGCTGAGATAGGCGCCAGCGCCCCCTGCGACCCCGAAAGGGAATAAGCGGTAGAAAATGGATGGATGGATGGAACTTTGTCAGAATCACCATCACAATCAAAGTCAGAATCAGCTTTATTGGCCAAGTATGTTCAATGTTTTTATTTTATTTTATTTAGGTTCAGTTCATATTCAGTTCCTCTTTGAAAATATAAAACTGTAAATAAAATGGCTTATTGTTCATAGGGAAGAGGGCAAAATACAAAGTATGAATTGATTATAAATATAATTTTTGTTTGACAATAATTGGTTTAGGTCTGCTTTAAACGTCAATTTCTTAACACCATGGACAGCAGCAAAGAACATAATTACAATTATCTTCAAAGGAGTTGTGTTGTGATATCGTTTTCAACATAAAACCTCCTTGTGGTCTACATAATATGTCATGGTGGTGCTTTGGTCAACATTTTGTCTGTCTTGGATCTGCTTTGAACTGAACTCTCGGGGCTGTGTTGGAGCCACTATGGATTGAACTTTCACAGTATCATGTTAGACCCGCTCGACATCCATTGCTTTCGGTCCCCTAGAAGGGGGGGGTTGCCCACATCTGAGGTCCTCTCCAAGGTTTCTCATAGTCAGCATTGTCACTGGCGTCCCACTGGGTGTGAATTCTCCCTGCCCACTGGGTGTGAGTTTTCCTTGCCCACATCTGAGGTCCTCTCCAAGGTTTCTCATAGTCAGCATTGTCACTGGCGTCCCACTGGATGTGAATTCTCCCTGCCCACTGGGTGTGAGTTTTCCTTGCCCTTTTGTGGGTTCTTCCGAGGATGTTGTAGTCGTAATGATTTGTGCAGTCCTTTGAGACATTTGTGATTTGGGGCTATATTAATAAACATTGATTGATTGATTGATAGTTTTTTGTATGGATTTTGTTTTGCACAACATATTCGAGCTGCTTTCTGACCGTCTCTTCAGAGGGTGCCGTTTTGTGGGCGGTCTTATTTACGTGCCGAAGCCCTCCTCCAGGCCAAGCCACCTTCCACTACATCTCCACACCACCAGCCATGTTACAATTTTTAACCCTTCCACATTATTCTGTCAGACATAAAGTAGAACCGTAGACCAATTTTTCATTAGATATGGTAACACGCCAGTCTGCCCCACAACAAGAGGATAAAGGAAAACGAGAAACGTATTAACTACAATATTGTACTACAAGAAGATACAAATGGCGGACTTGCTCAAAGCTCTTCGGGTAAACTTATTGACATGGTTGGATTTCTAATTTTCAGGACTTTTTGGGATCTCATTATAATACAAACAGGTACCAACAAGTGAGACAAGTTACTTTTGCATAATAGGAACCCTTTAAATCGCTAAAGTTTTCATTAAAAAAAAACAATAATGATGGTGAAACATGTGACTTACCAAAGTTGGATGGTCACATGTGGTGTATCAGCATCAGCTCCATTCATACTCACTAAACTTTGACTCATGGCTTGCATAGATTAGATAGTACTTTATTGATTCCGTCAGAAGAGTTTCTTCAGGAAAATTAAAATTTTCAGCACAATATTCCTCATATCACTGTGTTTAGAGTCAGTGGTCCTGCACACATCGTAATTCTATGCGTGTTGGGGAGTCCCTGTTCCCAAAGTGTCTGAGTAACGTGGTGGATAATATGGAATGACAGTGAGGAAACTACAGCCCAAAAAATGTGTTTTTTTTCGACTGCATGTGTCAAAGTTTGTTGGTGACAAACCCCAAGATGCAGAGAAGGAGGCAGGAATTGCGTAAGAAAACACGATTTAATTAAACACTAATCAATCAATCAATCAATCAATGTTTACTTATATAGCCCTAAATCACTAGTGTCTCAAAGGGCTGCACAAACCACCACGACATCCTCGGTAGGCCCACATAAGGGCAAGGAAAACTCACACCCAGTGGGACATCGGTGACAATAATGACCAAGTGGGACGTCGGTGACAATGATGACTATGAGAACCTTGGAGAGGAGGAAAACAATGGATGTCGAGCGGGTCTAACATGATACTGTGAAAGTTCAATCCATAATGGATCCAACACAGTCGCGAGAGTCCAGTCCAAAGCGGATCCAACACAGCGGCGAGAGTCCCGTTCACAGCGGAGCCAGCAGGAAACCATCCCAAGCGGGGGCGGATCAGCAGCGCAGAGATGTCCCCAGCCGATACACAGGCAAGCCGTACATGGCCACCGGAACGGACCGGACCCCCTCCACAAGGGAGAGTGGGACATAGAAGAAAAATAAAAGAAACGGCAGATCAACTGGTCTAAAAAGGGAGTCTATTTAAAGGCTAGAGTATACAAATGAGTTTTAAGGTGAGACTTAAATGCTTCTACTGAGATAGCATCTCGAACTGTTACCGGGAGGGCATTCCAGAGTACTGGAGCCTGAACGGAAAACTCTCTATAGCCCGCAAACTTTTTTTGGGCTTTGGGAATCACTAACAAGCCGGAGTCCTTTGAACGCAGATTTCTTGCCGGGACATATGGTACAATACAATCGGCAAGATAGGATGGAGCTAGACCGTGTAGTATTTTATACGTAAGTAGTAAAACCTTAAAGTCACATCTTAAGTGCACAGGAAGTCAGTGCAGGTGAGCCAGTATAGGTATATATGTATGTATATATGTATATAAAGTATATACAGTACAGGCGTAATGTGATCAAACTTTCTTGTTCTTGTCAAAAGTCTAGCAGCCGCATTTTGTACCAACTGTAATCTTTTAATGCTAGACATGGGGAGACCCGAAAATAATACGTTACAGTAGTCGAGGCGAGACGTAACAAACGCATGGATAATGATCTCAGCGTCTTTAGTGGACAGAATGGAGCGACTAAACAAGAACAAACCAAAAGGGTACCAACAAAAGGCGCGCACAAGACGGATAACAAACTTGGCTAAGAACAAAAACACTTACTGTGACACGACGGAACTATGGCATGAACATAGTGAACAGAAGTAGGCACAGCTACAACGAAAAGTAATAATTGCATTGACAGGTATTGGTGACATCGACACGGCAATAATCCAGCACTGACTGGAGGAGAAAACAGGTCTAAAATAGTGCCTGGCTGATTGACACCAGGTGTGGCCAGGTGCCAATCAGTCTCAACTGAGGGCACACAGCAATCAGGGAGACAAACAGGAAACGGAATCAAAAAAATAGTGCTGACAGGAACTAAAGACAGGACACAAAGAAAAATGCAGAGGACAACTAAGACATAGACCAAACTGTTAGGGACAAGCCTGACAGTATGTAGAGAAAATGAATAACGTTATAGGGCTGGGCCTAACAGTTTCACTCCCAAACACAAGTTTTTTGCAACGTGTCTGACAAAGACCCAATTCCTTATCTCCTCTGATATCAATCAATCAATCAATGTTTACTTATATAGCCCTAAATCACTAGTGTCTCAAAGGGCTGCACAAACCACCACGACATCCTCGGTAGGCCCACATAAGGGCAAGGAAAACTCACACCCAGTGGGACATCGGTGACAATAATGACCCAGTGGGACGTCGGTGACAATAATGACTATGAGAACCTTAGAGAGGAGGAAAGCAATGGATGTCGAGCGGGTCTAACATGATACTGTGAAAGTTCAATCCATAATGGATCCAACACAGTCGCGAGAGTCCAGTCCAAAGCGGATCCAACACAGCAGCGAGAGTCCCGTTCACAGCGGAGCCAGCAGGAAACCATCCCAAGCGGAGGCGGATCAGCAGCGCAGAGATGTCCCCAGCCGATACACAGGCAAGCAGTACATGGCCACCGGATCGGACCGGACCCCCTCCACAGGGTAGAGTGGAAAAAAACAAATGTGTCCACTGAACAAAGTCATAACACAGAAAAGCAAAGTAGAGATACTTCAACACTGTGGCGCTGATTTCCTATCCACCACATTCATTGTAGTTGATTTGTTAATAAACTCCCCCCAAAAACAAGGAGCCCTTGTCTGCTTTAAATGCTCAAAGCATTCACAGGTAAAAAGAGCTCAGCAGCGCATGTACTTTTTGCGTCGGATGAAAAGAGCACAGCTCCCTCCCACCCATTCTCAGCACATTCTACCGAGGCAC